>NW_026894792.1:0-79091 GCF_032452875.1 Bos javanicus | reverse complement strand
GTGAATCACTGCTACGTGATGAGTGCATGATTAGTCACGTGATCAGTGCATGATCAGGCAGGTGATCAGTGCATGATCAGCCACGTGAGCAGTGCATGATAGCCACGTGATCAGTGCATGATCAGTCACCTGATGGGTGTATGATCAGTCACGTGACCAGTACATGGTAGCTACGTGATTTTGCATGATCAGCCACGTGAGTAGTGCATGATAGCCACGTGATCAGTGCATGATCAGTGACGTGATTAGTGCATGATCAGTCATATAATCTGTGCATGACCAGGCACGTGATCAGTGCATGAACAGCCATGTGATCAGTGCATGATAGCCACGTGATCAGTGCATGATCAATTACGCCATCAGTGCATGACCAGTCACGTGACCAGTACATGGTAGCTGCGTGATCAGTGTATGACCAGCCAAGTGATCAGTGCATGATAGCCACGTGATCAGTGCATGATCAGTCACGTGATCAGTGCATGATCAGTCACGCGATCAGTGCATGATCAGTCACGCGATCAGTGCATGATATCCAAGTGATCAGTGCACCATCAGTTCCGTGATGAACGTATGATCAGCCAAGTGACCAGTGCAAGATAGCTACATGATCAGTGCATGATCAGTCACATGATCAGTGCATGATCAGCCACGCCATCAGTGCATGATAGCCACGTGAGCAGTGCATACAATTACGTGATCAGTGCATGCCCAATCACTTGATCTGTGCATGAGAGCCACGTGATCAGTGCATGATCATTCACGTGATAGGTGTGTGATCAGCAACGTGAACAGTGCATGCTCAGTCACGTGATCCGGGCTTCCTGAGCTTCGTGATTACAGTCTGCTCATCTGCTTGACAATTGCCAGCTGAGCTGTACGATTCCTGCCTGTCATCTCCTTGACAATTGCCACCTGTGCTGCATAATTCCTGCCTGCTCATCTACTTGATTATTGCCAGCTGAGCAGCATGATTTCTCAGAGCTGAGTTCCATGATTATTGCCTGACTGATTCCTGCCTACTCAGCTCTTTGTTCATTGCCTCCAGAGGCACATGATCAGTGTATGACAGCAAACATGATCAACACATGATGAATCAGCATGATCAATGCATGATAAGCCAGGTGATCTGTGCATGATCAATTACGTGATCAGTGCATGATCAGCCATGTGACCAGTACATGGTTGCTGCGTGATCATTGCATGATCAGCCACGTGAGCAGTGCATGATAGCCACGTGATCAGTGCATGATCAGCCACGTGATCAGTGCAGGGTCAGTCACGTGATCAGTGCATGATCAGTCACGTGACCAGTAAGGCTACGTGATCATTGCATGATAAGCCACGTGATCAGTGCATGATAGCCACGTGATCAGTGTATGATCAGTCACGTGATCGGTGCATGATCAGCCACGTGACCAGTGCATGATATCAGTGAATGATAGCGATCAGTGCATGATAGCCACGTGATCAGTGCATGATCAGTCACGTGATACGGTGTGATCAGTCACGTGATCAGTGCATGATATCCACGTGATCAGTGCAGGATAGCCACGTGATCATTTCATGATTAGTCACGTGATCTGTAATTGATCGTCACGTGATAGTGCATGAACAGCCACCGGATCAGTGCATGATGAGCCACGTGATCAGTGCAGGATCAATCACGCGATCAGTGCATGATCAGCCACGTGACCAGTACATGGTTGCTACGTGATCGCTGCATGATCAGCCACGTGAGCAGAGCATGATAGCCACGTGATCAGTGCATGATAGCCACGTGATCAGTGCATGTTCAGCCACGTGATCAGTGCATGATCAGTCACGTGATCATGTGTGATCAGCCACGCGATCAGTGCATGATATCCACGTGATCATTGCAGGATAGCCACGATCACTTCATGATTATTCACGCGATCTGTACATGATCAGTCACCTGAACAGTGCATGATCAGTCATGTGATCAGTGTATCAGCCAAGTGATCAGTGCATGATAGCCACGTGATCAGTGCATGATCAGTCACGTGATCAGTGCATGATCAGTCACGCGTGATCAGTGCATGATCAGCCACGTGATCAGTGCATGAAAAGCCAAATGATAAGTGCATGATCAGCCACGCGATCAGTGCATGATCAGCCACGTGATCAGTGCATGATCAGTCACGATCAGTACATGATCAGTCACGCGATGAGTGCATGACATTTACGGGATCTGTGCATTATCAGTCACGTGATCAGTGCATGGTAGCTACGCGATCATTCCATGACGAGCCATGTGAGCAGTGCATGATAGTTATGGATCAGTGCATGATGAGCCATGTGATCAGTGCATGATCAGCCACGTGATCAGTGCATGAGTGCCACGAATCAGTGCATGATATGTCACGTGATCAGTGTGTGATTAGCCACTGAACAGTGCATGTTCAGCCACGTATTCAGTGCATGATAGCCACGTGATCAGTGCATGATCAGTTATGTGAGCAGTGTATGATCAGCCACGTGATCAGTGCATGGTCAGACACGTGATCAGTGCATGATCAGCCAATTGATCAGTGCATGATATCCACGTGATCAGTGCATGATCAATCACGTGATCAGTGCATGATCAGCCACGTGATCAGTGCATGCTCAGTCACGTGATCAGGGCCTGCTCAGCTATGGATTACTGTCTGCTCATCTGCTTGACAATTGCCAGCTGTGCTGGCGTGATTCCTGCCTGCTCAGTTGATTGTCAGCTGAGCAGCATGATTCCTCACACCTGAGTTCCATGATCATTGCCTGCTGATCTGTATGATTCGTGCCTACTCAGCTCTTTGTTTATTGCTCAGAGGCACATGATCAGTGTATGATAGCAACATGATCAGTGCATGATCAGTCACATGATCAGCGCATTAAGTCACGTGATCAGTGCATGATCAGTCACGTGACCAGTCCATGCTCAGTCACATTATCAGTGCATGATCAGCCAGGTGATCAGTGCATGATCTGTCACATGATGAGTGTATGATCACCCACGTGATCAGTGCATGGCAGTCATGTGATCAGTGTATGATGAGGCACGCGATCAGTGCATGATAGTCTCGTGATCAGTGCATGATCAGCTACGTGATCAGTGTATGATCAGCCACGTGAACAGTGCATGCTCAGTCACGTGATCAGGGCCTGCTGAGCTGCGTGATTACTGTCTGCTCATCTGCTTGACACCATGCCAGCTGAGCTGCACGATTCCCGCCTGTCCTCTGCTTCACACTTGCCAGCTGT
Organism: Bos javanicus; assembly: GCF_032452875.1. Lineage (NCBI taxonomy): Eukaryota > Metazoa > Chordata > Mammalia > Artiodactyla > Bovidae > Bos > Bos javanicus. The sequence continues at coordinate 75,833 of NW_026894792.1, read as the reverse complement.
GCTGCATTCCTGCCTGCTCAGCTGCTTGATTATTGCCAGCTGAGCAGCATGATTCCTCACTCAGCTGAGTTCCATGATTATTGCCTGCTGACTGTTTGATTCGTGCCTACTCAGCTCTTTGTTTATTGCCTCCAGAGGCACATGATCAGTGTATGATAGCAAACATGATCAGCGCATGATCAGTCACATGATCAGTGCCATTAAGTCACGTGATCACTACATGATAGGCATGTGATCAGTCCATGATCAGCCACGTGATCAGTACATGATCAGCCACGTGATCAGTTCATGATCAATCACGTCATCAGTGCATGATCATCCACGTGATCAGTGCATGGGAGTCATGTAGTCAATGCATGATAGCACGTGATCAGTGCACGATCAGTCCCGTGATGAGTGTATGATCAGCCAAGTGATCAGTGCAAGATAGCTCATGATCAGTGCATGATCAGTCACATGATCAGTGCATGATCAGTCACGTGATAGGTGCATGATCAGCCACGTGAACAGTGCATGCTCAGTCACGCGATCAGGGCCTGCTGAGCTGCGTGATTACTGTCTGCTCATCTGCTTGACAATTTCCAGCTGATCAGTGCATCCTGCCTGTCATCTGCTTGACAATTACCACCTGTGCTGCATAGCCTGCCTGCTCATCTACTTGATTATTGCCAGCTGAGCAGCATGATCAGAGCTGAGTTCCATGATTATAGCCTGCTGACTGATTCCTGCTTACTCAGCTCTATGTTCATTGCCTCAGGCACATGATCAGTGTGTGACCAAACATGTGATCAGCACATGATCAGTCACATGATCAATGCATGATAAGCCACGTGATCAGTGCATGATCAATTATGTGATCAGTGCATGATCAGTCATGTGACCAGTACATGGTAGCTGTGTGATCATTGCATGATCAGCCACGTGAGCAGTGCATGATCAGTCACGTGATCAGTGCATGATCAGTCACGTGATCGGTGCATGATCAGCCACGTGATCAGTGCATGATATCCACGTGATCAGTGCAGGATCAGTCACGTGATCAGTGGATGATCAGCCACGTGATCAGTGCATGATATCCACGTGATCAGTGCATGATCAGCCACGTGATCAGTGCATGAGGAGCCACGTGATCAGTGCATGATCAGTCACGTGATACATGTGTGATCAGCCACGCGATCTGTGCATGATGAGCCACGTGATCAGTGCAGGATCACTCACGTGATCAGTGCATGATCAGTCACCTGACCAGTACATGATAGCACGCGATCGGTGCATGATCAGCCACGTGAGCAGAACATGATAGCCAAGTGTTCAGTGCATGATCAGTCACGTGATCAGTACATGATCAGTCACGTGAACAGTGCATGATCATTTACGTGATCTGTGCATGATCAGTCACGTGACCAGTATATGGTAGTTACGTGATCAGTCCATGATCAGCCAAGTGAGCAGTGCATGATAGCCACGTGATCAGTACATGATGAGTTACGTGAGCAGAATATGATCAGCCACGTGATCAGTGCATGAGTGCCACGTGATCAGTGCATGATCAGTTACGTGAGCAGTGTATCATCAGCCACGTAATCAGTGCATGCTCAGTCATGTGATCTGGGCCTGCTGAGCCGCGTGATTACTGTCTGCTCATCTGCTTGACAATTGCCAGCTGAGCTGCACGATTCCCGCCTGTCATCTGCTTGACAATTGCCAGCTGTGCTGCGTAATTCCTGCCTGCTCAGCTGCTTGATTATTGCCAGCTGAGCAGCATGATTCCTCACAGCTGAGTTCCATGATTATTGCCTGCTGACTGCTTGATCTGTGCCTACTCAGCTCTTTGTTTATTGCCTCCAGAGGCACACGATCAGTGTTTGATAGCAAACATGATCAGCGCATGATCAGTCACATGATCAGAGCCATTAAGTCATGTGATCACTACATGATAGTCATGTGATCAGTCCATGCTGAGTCACGGTATCAGTGAATGATCAGCCACGTGATCAGTGCATGATCAGCCAGGTGATCAGTTCATGATAGCTATGTGATCAGTTCATGATTTGTCACGTGATCTGTGCATGACCAGGCAGGTGATCAGTCTATGATCAGCCACGTGAACAGTGCATGATAGACACGCGATCAGTGCACGATCCGTCACCCGATGAGTGTATGATCAGTCACCTGACCGGTACATGGTAGCTACATGATCATTGCATGATCAGCCACGTGAGTAGTGCATGATAGCCACGTGATCAGTGCATGATCAGTCACGTGTTCAGTGCATGATCAGCCATGTAATCAGTGCATGACCAGGCACGTGATCAGTGTATGACCAGCCATATGATCAGTGCATGATAGCCACGTGATCAGTGCATGATCAGTCACGTGATCAGTGCATGATCAGTCACGTGATCAGTGCATGATCAGCCACGTGATCAGTGCATGATCAGCCACCTGATCAGTGCATGATCAATTACGTGATCAGTGCATGATCAGTCACGTGATCAGTGCATGATAGCCACGTGATCAGTGCATGATCAGCCACGTGATCAGTGCATGATAGCCACGTGATCAGTGCATGATCAGTCACGTGATCAGTGCATGATCAGTCACGTGATCAGTGCATGATCAGTCACGTGATCAGTGCATGATCAGCCACGTGATCAGTGCATGATCAGTCACGTGATCAGTGCATGATCAGCACGTGATCAGTGCATGATCAGTCACGTGATCAGTGCATGATCAGCCACGTGATCAGTGCATGATCAGTCACGTGATCAGTGCATGATCAGCCACGTGATCAGTGCATGATCAGCCACGTGATCAGTGCATGATCAGTCACGTGATCAGTGCATGATCAGTCACGTGATCAGTGCATGATCAGTCACGTGATCAGTGTATGATCAGCCACGTGATCAGTGCATGATCAGCCACGTGATCAGTGCATGATCAGCCACGTGATCAGTGCATGATCAGCCACGTGATCAGTGCATGATCAGTTACGTGATCAGTGCATGATCAGCCACGTGATCAGTGCATGGTCAGACACGTGAACAGTGTATGATCAGCCACGTGATCAGTGCATGATATCCAAGTGATCAGTGCATGATCAGTCACGTGATCAGTGTATGATCAGCCACGTGAACAGTGCATGCTCAGTCACGTGATCAGGGCCTGCTGAGCTGCGTGATTACTGTCTGCTCATCTGCTTGACAATTGCCAGCTGAGCTGCACGATTCCTGCCTGTCATCTGCTTGACAATTGCCAGCTGTGCTGCGTAATTCCTGCCTGCTCAGCTGCTTGATTATTGCCAGCTGAGCAGCATGATTCCTCACAGCTGAGTTCCATGATTATTGCCTGCTGACTGTTTGATTCGTGCCTACTCAGCTCTTTGTTTATTGCCTCCAGAGGCACATGATCAGTGTATGATAGCAAACATGATCAGCGCATGATCAGTCACATGATCAGCGCCATTAAGTCACGTGATCACTACATGATAGTCATGTGATCAGTCCATGCTCAGTCACGGTATCAGTGCATGATCAGCCACGTGATCAGTGCATGATAGCCACGTGATCAGTGCATGATCAGCCACGTGATCAGTGCATGATCAGTCACGTGATCAGTGCATGATCAGCCACGTGATCAGTGCATGATCAGTCACGTGATCAGTGCATGATCAGCCACGTGATCAGTGCATGATCAGCCACGTGATCAGTGCATGATAGCCACGTGATCAGTGCATGATCAGTCACGTGATCAGTGCATGATCAGTCACGTGATCAGTGCATGGTAGCTACGTGATCATGCATGATCAGCCACGTGATCAGTGCATGATAGCCACGTGATCAGTGCATGATCAGTCACGTGATCAGTGCATGATCAGTCATGTGATGCAGTGCATGATCAGGCACGTGATCAGTGCATGATCAGCCACGTGATCAGTGCATGATAGCCACGTGATCAGTGCATGATCAGTCACGTGATCAGTGCATGATCACACGTGATCAGTGCATGATCAGCCACGTGATCAGTGCATGATCAGTCACGTGATCAGTGCATGATAGCTCACGTGATCAGTGCATGATCAGTCACGTGATCAGCAGTGCATGATAGCCACGTGATCAGTGCATGATCAGCCACGTGATCAGTGCATGATCAGTCACGTGATCAGTGCATGATCAGTCACGTGATCAGTGCATGATCAGCCACGTGATCAGTGCATGATCAGCCACGTGATCAGTGCATGATAGCCACGTGATCAGTGCATGATAGCCACGTGATCAGTGCATGATCAGTCACGTGATCAGTGTGTGATCAGCCACGTGATCAGTGCATGATCAGTCACGTGATCAGTGCATGATCAGTCACGTGATCAGTGCATGATCAGTCACGTGATCAGTGCATGGTTGCCACGTGATCAGTGCATGATCAGCCACGTGATCAGTGCATGATAGCCACGTGATCAGTGCATGATCAGTCACGTGATCAGTGCATGATCAGCCACGTGATCAGTGCATGATCATTACGTGATCAGTGCATGATCAGTCACGTGACCAGTGCATGGTAGCCACGTGATCATTGCATGATCAGCCACGTGATCAGTGCATGATAGCCACGTGATCAGTGCATGATCAGTCACGTGATCAGTGCATGATCAGCCACGTGATCAGTGCATGATGCCACGTGATCAGTGCATGATCAGTCACGTGACAGTGCATGATCAGTCACGTGATCAGTGCATGATCAGCCACGTGATCAGTGCATGATAGCCACGTGATCAGTGCATGATCGTTGATCAGTGCATGATCAGCCACGTGATCAGTGCATGATCAGTCACGTGATCAGTGCATGATCAGTCACGTGATCAGTGCATGATCAGTCACGTGATCAGTGCATGATCAGCCACGTGATCAGTGCATGATAGCCACGTGATCAGTGCATGATCAGTCACGTGATCAGTGCATGATCAGCCACGATCAGTGCATGATCAGCCACGTGATCAGTGCATGATCAGTCACGTGATCAGTGCATGATCACGTGATCAGTGCATGATCAGTCACGTGATCAGTGCATGATCAGCCACGTGATCAGTGCATGATCAGTCACGTGATCAGTGCATGATCAGCCACGTGATCAGTGCATGATCAGCCACGTGATCAGTGCATGATCAGCCACGTGATCAGTGCATGATAGCCACGTGATCAGTGCATGATCAGTCACGTGATCAGTGCATGATCATCACGTGATCAGTGCATGATCAGCTACGTGATCAGTGCATGATCAGCCACGTGATCAGTGCATGATAGCCACGTGATCAGTGCATGATCAGTCACGTGATCAGTGCATGATCAGTCATCAGTGCATGATCAGCACGTGATCAGTGCATGATCAGCCACGTGATCAGTGCATGATCAGCCACGTGATCAGTGCATGATCAGCCACGTGATCAGTGCATGATCAGTCACGTGATCAGTGCATGATCAGTCACGTGATCAGTGCATGATCAGCCACGTGATCAGTGCATGATCAGTCACGTGATCAGTGCATGATCAGTCACGTGATCAGTGCATGATAGCCACGTGATCAGTGCATGATCAGTCACGTGATCAGTGCATGATCAGTCACGTGATCAGTGCATGATCATTTACGTGATCAGTGCATGATCAGTCACGTGACCAGTATATGGTAGCTACGTGATCATTCCATGACAGCCACGTGAGCAGTGCATGATAGCCACGTGATGTGTGCATGATGAGTTACGTGAGCAGAGTATGATCAGCCACGTGATCAGTGCATGAGTGCCACGTGATCAGTGCATGATATGTCACGTGACAGGTGTGTGATCAGCCACGTGATCAGTGCATGTTCAGCCACGTGATCAGTGCATGATAGCCACGTGATCAGTGCATGATCAGTTACGTGAGCAGTGTATGATCAGCCACGTGATCAGTGCATGGTCAGACACGTGAACAGTGTATGATCAGCCACGTGATCAGTGCATGATATCCAAGTGATCAGTGCATGATCATCACGTGATCAGTGTATGATCAGCCACGTGAACAGTGCATGCTCAGTCACGTGATCAGGGCCTGCTGAGCTGCGTGATTACTGTCTGCTCATCTGCTTGACAATTGCCAGCTGAGCTGCACGATTCCTGCCTGTCATCTGCTTGACAATTGCCAGCTGTGCTGCGTAATTCCTGCCTGCTCAGCTGCTTGATTATTGCCAGCTGAGCAGCATGATTCCTCACAGCTGAGTTCCATGATTATTGCCTGCTGACTGTTTGATTCGTGCCTACTCAGCTCTTTGTTTATTGCCTCCAGAGGCACATGATCAGTGTATGATAGCAAACATGATCAGCGCATGATCAGTCACATGATCAGCGCCATTAAGTCACGTGATCACTACATGATAGTCATGTGATCAGTCCATGCTCAGTCACGGTATCAGTGCATGATCAGCCACGTGATCAGTGCATGATCTGTCACATGATCAGTGTATGATCATCCACGTGATCAGTGCATGGGCAGTCATGTGATCAGTGCATGATATAGACGTGATCAGTGCATGATCAGTCACGTGATCAGTGCATGATAGCCACGTGATCAGTGCATGATCAGTCACCTGATGGGTGTATGATCATTCACGTGACCTGTACATGGTAGCTACGTGATCATTGCATGATCAGCCACGTGATCAGTGCATGATAGCCACGTGATCAGTGCATGATCAGTCACGTGATCAGTGCATGATCAGTCATGTGATACGTGTGTGATCAGCCACGTGATCAGTGCATGATAGCCACGTGATCAGTGCATGATCAGCCACGTGATCAGTGCATGATCAGCCACGTGATCAGTGCATGATCAGTCACGTGATCAGTGCATGATCAGCCACGTGATCAGTGCATGATCAGCCACGTGATCAGTGCATGATCAGCCACGTGATCAGTGCATGATCAGCCACGTGATCAGTGCATGATCAGTCACGTGATCAGGGCCTGCTGAGCTGCGTGATTACTGTCTGCTCATCTGCTTGACAATTGCCAGCTGAGCTGCATGATTCCTGCCTGTCATCTGCTTGACAATTGCCAGCTGTGCTGCGTAATTCCTGCCTGCTCAGCTGCTTGATTATTGCCAGCTGAGCAGCATGATTCCTCACACCTGAGTTCCATGATTATTGCCTGCTGACTGTTTGATTCGTGCCTACTCAGCTCTTTGTTTATTGCCTCCAGAGGCACATGATCAGTGTATGATAGCAAACATGATCAGTGCATGATCAGTCACATGATCAGTGCATTAAGTCACGTGATCACTGCATGATAGTCATGTGATCAGTCCATGCTCAGTCACGTGATCAGTGCATGATCAGCCACGTGATCAGTGCATGATCTGTCACATGATTAGTGTATGATCATCCACGTGATCAGTGCATGATCAGTCATGTGATCAGTGCATGATATAGACGTGATCAGTGCATGATCAGTCACGTGATGTGTATGATCATTCACGTGACCAGTACATGGTAGCTACATGATCATTGCATGATCAGCCACGTGATAGTGCATGATAGCCACGTGATCAGTGCATGATCAGTCACGTGATCAGTGCATGATCAGTCATGTGACCAGTACATGGTAGCTGCGTGATCATGCATGATCAGCCACGTGATCAGTGCATGATAGCCACGTGATCAGTGCATGATCAGTCACGTGATCAGTGCATGATCAGTCACGTGATCAGTGCATGATCAGCCACGTGATCAGTGCATGATCAGGCACGTGATCAGTGCATGATCAGCCACGTGATCAGTGCATGATAGCCACGTGATCAGTGCATGATCAGTCACGTGATCAGTGCATGATCAGTCACGTGATCAGTGCATGATCAGCCACGTGATCAGTGCATGATAGCCACGTGATCAGTGCATGATCAGTCACGTGATCAGTGCATGATCAGCCACGTGATCAGTGCATGATAGCCACGTGATCAGTGCATGATCAGCCACGTGATCAGTGCATGATCAGTCACGTGATCAGTGCATGATCAGCCACGTGATCAGTGCATGATCAGTCACGTGATCAGTGCATGATCAGCCACGTGATCAGTGCATGATAGCCACGTGATCAGTGCATGATCAGTCACGTGATCAGTGCATGATAGCCACGTGATCAGTGCATGATAGCCACGTGATCAGTGCATGATCAGTCACGTGATCAGTGCATGATCAGTCACGTGATCAGTGCATGATCAGCCACGTGATCAGTGCATGATCAGTCACGTGATCAGTGCATGATAGCCCGTGATCAGTGCATGATCAGTCCGTGATCAGTGCATGATCAGCCACGTGATCAGTGCATGATAGCCACGTGATCAGTGCATGATCAGTCACGTGATCAGTGCATGATCAGCCACGTGATCAGTGCATGATCAGCCACGTGATCAGTGCATGATATCACGTGATCAGTGCATGATCAGTCACGTGATCAGTGCATGATAGCCACGTGATCAGTGCATGATCAGTCACGTGATCAGTGTGTGATCAGCCACGTGAACAGTGCATGCTCAGTCACGTGATCAGTGCCTGCTGAGCTGCGTGATTACTGTCTGCTCATCTGCTTGACAATTGCCACCTGTGCTGCGTAATTCCTGCCTGCTCATCTACTTGATTATTGCCAGCTGAGCAGCATGATTTCTCAGAGCTGAGTTCCATGATTATAGCCTGCTGACTGATTCCTGCCTACTCAGCTCTATGTTCATTGCCTCCAGAGGCACATGATCAGTGTATGATAGCCAAACATGATCAGTGCATGATCAGTCACATGATCAGTGCATGATAAGCCACGTGATCAGTGCATGATCAGTTACGTGATCAGTGCATGATCAGTCACGTGACAGTACATGGTAGCTGCGTGATCAGTGCATGATCAGCCACGTGATCAGTGCATGATAGCCACGTGATCAGTGCATGATCAGTCACGTGATCAGTGCATGATCAGTCACGTGATCAGTGCATGATAGCCACGTGATCAGTGCATGATCAGTCACGTGATAGTGTGTGATCAGCCACGTGATCAGTGCATGATAGCCACGTGATCAGTGCATGATAGCCACGTGATCAGTGCATGATCAGTCACGTGATCAGTGCATGATCAGTCACGTGATACAGTGTGTGATCAGCCACGTGATCAGTGCATGATGAGCCACGTGATCAGTGCATGATCAATTACGTGATCAGTGCATGATCAGTCACGTGACCAGTACATGGTTGCTACGTGATCAGTGCATGATCAGCCACGTGATCAGTGCATGATAGCCACGTGATCAGTGCATGATCAGTCACGTGATCAGTGCATGATCAGTCACGTGATCAGTGCATGATCATTTACGTGATCAGTGCATGATCAGTCACGTGATCAGTATATGGTAGCCGTGATCATTGCATGACAGCCACGTGATCAGTGCATGATAGCCACGTGATGTGTGCATGATCAGTTACGTGATCAGTGTATGATCAGCCACGTGATCAGTGCATGAGTGCCACGTGATCAGTGCATGATAGTCACGTGACAGTGTGTGATCAGCCACGTGATCAGTGCATGATCAGCCACGTGATCAGTGCATGATCAGCCACGTGATCAGTGCATGATCAGTCACGTGATCAGTGTATGATCAGCCACGTGATCAGTGCATGATAGCCACGTGATCAGTGCATGATCAGTCACGTGATCAGTGCATGATCAGTCACGTGATCAGTGCATGATCAGCCACGTGATCAGTGCATGATCAGCCACGTGATCAGTGCATGATCAGCCACGTGATCAGTGCATGATAGCCACGTGATCAGTGCATGATCAGTCACGTGATCAGTGCATGATCAGCCACGTGATCAGTGCATGATCAGTCATGTGATCAGTGCATGATATAGACGTGATCAGTGCATGATCAGTCACGTGATCAGTGCATGATAGCCACGTGATCAGTGCATGATCAGTCACGTGATCAGTGCATGATCAGTCACGTGACCAGTACATGGTAGCTACGTGATCATTGCATGATCAGCCACGTGATCAGTGCATGATAGCCACGTGATCAGTGCATGATCAGTCACGTGATCAGTGCATGATCAGTCACGTGATCAGTACATGGTAGCTGCGTGATCATGCATGATCAGCCACGTGATCAGTGCATGATAGCCACGTGATCAGTGCATGATCAGTCACGTGATCAGTGCATGATCAGTCACGTGATCAGTGCATGATCAGCCACGTGATCAGTGCATGATCAGCACGTGATCAGTGCATGATCAGCCACGTGATCAGTGCATGATAGCCACGTGATCAGTGCATGATCAGTCACGTGATCAGTGCATGATCAGTCACGTGATCAGTGCATGATCAGCCACGTGATCAGTGCATGATCAGCCACGTGATCAGTGCATGATCAGTCACGTGATCAGTGCATGATCAGTCACGTGACCAGTGCATGGTAGCTACGTGATCAGTGCATGATCAGCCACGTGATCAGTGCATGATAGCCACGTGATCAGTGCATGATCAGCCACGTGATCAGTGCATGATCAGTCACGTGATCAGTGCATGTGAAGTCATGTATCAGTGCATGATAGCACGTGATCAGTGCATGATCAGTCCCGTGATCAGTGCATGATCAGCCACGTGATCAGTGCATGATCAGCCACGTGATCAGTGCATGATCAGTCACGTGATCAGTGCATGATCATCACGTGATCAGTGTATGATCAGCCACGTGAACAGTGCATGCTCAGTCACGTGATCAGGGCCTGCTGAGCTGCGTGATTACTGTCTGCTCATCTGCTTGACAATTGCCAGCTGAGCTGCACGATTCCTGCCTGTCATCTGCTTGACAATTGCCAGCTGTGCTGCGTAATTCCTGCCTGCTCAGCTGCTTGATTATTGCCAGCTGAGCAGCATGATTTCTCACAGCTGAGTTCCATGATTATGCCTGCTGACTGATTCGTGCCTACTCAGCTCTTTGTTCATTGCCTCCAGAGGCACATGATCAGTGTATGATAGCAAACATGATCAGTGCATGATCAGTCACATGATCAGTGCATGATAAGCCACGTGATCAGTGCATGATCAGTCATGTGATCAGTGCATGATCAGTCACGTGATCAGTGCATGATAGCCACGTGATCAGTGCATGATCAGCCACGTGATCAGTGCATGATAGCCACGTGATCAGTGCATGATCAGTCACGTGATCAGTGCATGATCAGTCACGTGATCAGTGCATGATCAGTCACGTGATCAGTGCATGATAGCCACGTGATCAGTGCATGATCAGTCACGTGATAGTGTGATCAGCCACGTGATCAGTGCATGATAGCCACGTGATCAGTGCATGATCAGTCACGTGATCAGTGCATGATCAGTCACGTGATAGTGTGTGATCAGCCACGTGATCAGTGCATGATGAGCCACGTGATCAGTGCATGATCAATTCACGTGATCAGTGCATGATCAGTCACGTGATCAGTGCATGGTAGCCACGTGATCAGTGCATGATCAGCCACGTGATCAGTGCATGATAGCCACGTGATCAGTGCATGATCAGTCACGTGATCAGTGCATGATCAGTCACGTGATCAGTGCATGATCATTTACGTGATCAGTGCATGATCAGTCACGTGATCAGTACATGGTAGCTACGTGATCATTGCATGATCAGCCACGTGATCAGTGCATGATAGCCACGTGATGTGCATGATCAGTCACGTGATCAGTGTATGATCAGCCACGTGATCAGTGCATGAGTGCCACGTGATCAGTGCATGATAGTCACGTGACAGTGTGTGATCAGCCACGTGATCAGTGCATGATCAGCCACGTGATCAGTGCATGATCAGCCACGTGATCAGTGCATGATCAGTCACGTGATCAGTGTATGATCAGCCACGTGATCAGTGCATGATCAGCCACGTGATCAGTGCATGATCAGCCACGTGATCAGTGCATGATCAGTTACGTGAGCAGTGTATGATCAGCCACGTGATCAGTGCATGGTCAGACACGTGAACAGTGTATGATCAGCCACGTGATCAGTGCATGATATCCAAGTGATCAGTGCATGATCAATCACGTGATCAGTGTATGATCAGCCACGTGAACAGTGCATGCTCAGTCACGTGATCTGGGCCTGCTGAGCTGCGTGATTACTGTCTGCTCATCTGCTTGACAATTGCCAGCTGAGCTGCACGATTCCTGCCTGTCATCTGCTTGACAATTGCCAGCTGTGCGTAATTCCTGCCTGCTCAGCTGCTTGATTATTGCCAGCTGAGCAGCATGATTCCTCACACTGAGTTCCATGATTATTGCCTGCTGACTGTTTGATTCGTGCCTACTCAGCTCTTTGTTTATTGCCTCCAGAGGCACATGATCAGTGTATGATAGCAAACATGATCAGCGCATGATCAGTCACATGATCAGCGCCATTAAGTCACGTGATCACTACATGATAGTCATGTGATCAGTCCATGCTCAGTCACGGTATCAGTGCATGATCAGCCACGTGATCAGTGCATGATCTGTCACATGATTAGTGTATGATCATCCACGTGATCAGTGCATGGGCAGTCATGTGATCAGTGCATGATATAGACGTGATCAGTGCATGATCAGTCACGTGATCAGTGCATGATAGCCACGTGATCAGTGCATGATCAGTCACCTGATGGGTGTATGATCATTCACGTGACCTGTACATGGTAGCTACATGATCATTGCATGATCAGCCACGTGAGTAGTGCATGATAGCCACGTGATCACTGCATGATCAGTCACGTGATCAGTGCATGATCAGTCATGTGACCAGTACATGGTAGCTGCGTGATCATGCATGATCAGCCACGTGAGCAGTGCATGATAGCCACGTGATCAGTGCATGATCAGCCACGTGATCAGTGCATGAGTGCCACGTGATCAGTGCATGATAGTCACGTGATCAGTGTGTGATCAGCCACGTGATCAGTGCATGATCAGCCACGTGATCAGTGCATGATAGCCACGTGATCAGTGCATGATCAGTTACGTGATCAGTGCATGATCAGCCACGTGATCAGTGCATGATCAGACACGTGATCAGTGCATGATCAGCCACGTGATCAGTGCATGATATCCACGTGATCAGTGCATGATCATCACGTGATCAGTGTATGATCAGCCACGTGAACAGTGCATGCTCAGTCACGTGATCAGGGCCTGCTGAGCTGCGTGATTACTGTCTGCTCATCTGCTTGACAATTGCCAGCTGAGCTGCACGATTCCTGCCTGTCATCTGCTTGACAATTGCCAGCTGTGCTGCGTAATTCCTGCCTGCTCAGCTGCTTGATTATTGCCAGCTGAGCAGCATGATTCCTCACAGCTGAGTTCCATGATTATTGCCTGCTGACTGTTTGATTCGTGCCTACTCAGCTCTTTGTTTATTGCCTCCAGAGGCACATGATCAGTGTATGATAGCAAACATGATCAGTGCATGATCAGTCACATGATCAGTGCCATTAAGTCACGTGATCAGTACATGATAGTCATGTGATCAGTCCATGCTCAGTCACGGTATCAGTGCATGATCAGCCACGTGATCAGTGCATGATCAGTCACGTGATCAGTGTATGATCATCCACGTGATCAGTGCATGGGCAGTCATGTGATCAGTGCATGATATAGACGTGATCAGTGCATGATCAGTCACGTGATCAGTGCATGATAGCCACGTGATCAGTGCATGATCAGTCACCTGATGGGTGCATGATCAGTCACGTGACCTGTACATGGTAGCTACGTGATCATTGCATGATCAGCCACGTGATCAGTGCATGATAGCCACGTGATCAGTGCATGATCAGTCACGTGATCAGTGCATGATCAGTCATGTGATACGTGTGTGATCAGCCACGTGATCAGTGCATGATAGCCACGTGATCAGTGCATGATCAGCCACGTGATCAGTGCATGATCAGCCACGTGATCAGTGCATGATCAGTCACGTGATCAGTGCATGATCAGCCACGTGATCAGTGCATGATCAGCCACGTGATCAGTGCATGATCAGCCACGTGATCAGTGCATGATCAGCCACGTGATCAGTGCATGATCAGTCACGTGATCAGGGCCTGCTGAGCTGCGTGATTACTGTCTGCTCATCTGCTTGACAATTGCCAGCTGAGCTGCATGATTCCTGCCTGTCATCTGCTTGACAATTGCCAGCTGTGCTGCGTAATTCCTGCCTGCTCAGCTGCTTGATTATTGCCAGCTGAGCAGCATGATTCCTCACACCTGAGTTCCATGATTATTGCCTGCTGACTGTTTGATTCGTGCCTACTCAGCTCTTTGTTTATTGCCTCCAGAGGCACATGATCAGTGTATGATAGCAAACATGATCAGCGCATGATCAGTCACATGATCAGTGCCATTAAGTCACGTGATCACTACATGATAGTCATGTGATCAGTCCATGCTCAGTCACGTGATCAGTGCATGATCAGCCACGTGATCAGTGCATGATCTGTCACATGATCAGTGTATGATCATCCACGTGATCAGTGCATGATCAGTCATGTGATCAGTGCATGATATAGACGTGATCAGTGCATGATCAGTCACCTGATCAGTGCATGATCATTCACGTGACCTGTACATGGTAGCTACATGATCATTGCATGATCAGCCACGTGAGTAGTGCATGATAGCCACGTGATCAGTGCATGATCAGTCACGTGATCAGTGCATGATCAGTCATGTGACCAGTACATGGTAGCTGCGTGATCATGCATGATCAGCCACGTGAGCAGTGCATGATAGCCACGTGATCAGTGCATGATCAGCCACGTGATCAGTGCATGATCAGTCACGTGATCAGTGCATGATCAGCCACGTGATCAGTGCATGATCAGGCACGTGATCAGTGCATGATCAGCCACGTGATCAGTGCATGATAGCCACGTGATCAGTGCATGATCAGTCACGTGATCAGTGCATGATCAGTCACGTGATCAGTGCATGATCAGCCACGTGATCAGTGCATGATAGCCACGTGATCAGTGCATGATCAGTCACGTGATCAGTGCATGATCAGCCACGTGATCAGTGCATGATAGCCACGTGATCAGTGCATGATAGCCACGTGATCAGTGCATGATCAGTCACGTGATCAGTGCATGATCAGCCACGTGATCAGTGCATGATCAGTCACGTGATCAGTGCATGATCAGCCACGTGATCAGTGCATGATAGACACGTGATCAGTGCATGATCAGTCACGTGATCAGTGCATGATAGCCACGTGATCAGTGCATGATAGCCACGTGATCAGTGCATGATCAGTCACGTGATCAGTGCATGATCAGTCACGTGATCAGTGCATGATCAGCCACGTGATCAGTGCATGATCAGTCATGTGATCAGTGCATGATAGCCCGTGATCAGTGCATGATCAGTCCCGATCAGTGCATGATCAGCCACGTGATCAGTGCATGATAGCCACGTGATCAGTGCATGATCAGTCACGTGATCAGTGCATGATCAGCCACGTGATCAGTGCATGATAGCCACGTGATCAGTGCATGACATCACGTGATCAGTGCATGATCAGTCACGTGATCAGTGCATGATAGCCACGTGATCAGTGCATGATCAGTCACGTGATCAGTGTGTGATCAGCCACGTGATCAGTGCATGCTCAGTCACGTGATCAGTGCCTGCTGAGCTGCGTGATTACTGTCTGCTCATCTGCTTGACAATTGCCACCTGTGCTGCGTAATTCCTGCCTGCTCATCTACTTGATTATTGCCAGCTGAGCAGCATGATTTCTCAGAGCTGAGTTCCATGATTATAGCCTGCTGACTGATTCCTGCCTACTCAGCTCTATGTTCATTGCCTCCAGAGGCACATGATCAGTGTATGATAGCCAAACATGATCAGTGCATGATCAGTCACATGATCAGTGCATGATAAGCCACGTGATCAGTGCATGATCAATTACGTGATCAGTGCATGATCAGTCACGTGACCAGTACATGGTAGCTGCGTGATCAGTGCATGATCAGCCACGTGATCAGTGCATGATAGCCACGTGATCAGTGCATGATCAGTCACGTGATCAGTGCATGATCAGTCACGTGATCAGTGCATGATAGCCACGTGATCAGTGCATGATCAGTCACGTGATAGTGTGTGATCAGCCACGTGATCAGTGCATGATAGCCACGTGATCAGTGCATGATAGCCACGTGATCAGTGCATGATCAGTCACGTGATCAGTGCATGATCAGTCACGTGATATGTGTGTGATCAGCCACGTGATCAGTGCATGATCAGCCACGTGATCAGTGCATGATCAATTACGTGATCAGTGCATGATCAGTCACGTGACCAGTACATGGTTGCTACGTGATCAGTGCATGATCAGC
Source organism: Bos javanicus (assembly GCF_032452875.1). NCBI lineage: Eukaryota > Metazoa > Chordata > Mammalia > Artiodactyla > Bovidae > Bos > Bos javanicus. Next base: position 59,393 of record NW_026894792.1, on the reverse strand, counting down.
CACGTGATCAGTGCATGATAGCCACGTGATCAGTGCATGATCAGTCACGTGATCAGTGCATGATCAGTCACGTGATCAGTGCATGATCATTTACGTGATCAGTGCATGATCAGTCACGTGATCAGTATATGGTAGCGTGATCATTGCATGACAGCCACGTGATCAGTGCATGATAGCCACGTGATGTGCATGATGAGTCACGTGATCAGTGTATGATCAGCCACGTGATCAGTGCATGAGTGCCACGTGATCAGTGCATGATAGTCACGTGACAGTGTGTGATCAGCCACGTGATCAGTGCATGATCAGCCACGTGATCAGTGCATGATCAGCCACGTGATCAGTGCATGATCAGTCACGTGATCAGTGTATGATCAGCCACGTGATCAGTGCATGATCAGCCACGTGATCAGTGCATGATCAGTCACGTGATCAGTGCATGATCAGTCACGTGATCAGTGCATGATCAGCCACGTGATCAGTGCATGATCAGTCACGTGATCAGTGCATGATCAGCCACGTGATCAGTGCATGATAGCCACGTGATCAGTGCATGATCAGTCACGTGATCAGTGTATGATCATCCACGTGATCAGTGCATGATCAGTCATGTGATCAGTGCATGATATAGACGTGATCAGTGCATGATCAGTCACGTGATCAGTGCATGATAGCCACGTGATCAGTGCATGATCAGTCACGTGATCAGTGCATGATCAGTCACGTGACCAGTACATGGTAGCTACATGATCAGTGCATGATCAGCCACGTGATAGTGCATGATAGCCACGTGATCAGTGCATGATCAGTCACGTGATCAGTGCATGATCAGTCACGTGATCAGTACATGGTAGCTGCGTGATCATGCATGATCAGCCACGTGATCAGTGCATGATAGCCACGTGATCAGTGCATGATCAGTCACGTGATCAGTGCATGATCAGTCACGTGATCAGTGCATGATCAGCCACGTGATCAGTGCATGATCAGCACGTGATCAGTGCATGATCAGCCACGTGATCAGTGCATGATAGCCACGTGATCAGTGCATGATCAGTCACGTGATCAGTGCATGATCAGTCACGTGATCAGTGCATGATCAGCCACGTGATCAGTGCATGATCAGCCACGTGATCAGTGCATGATCAGTCACGTGATCAGTGCATGATCAGTCACGTGACCAGTGCATGGTAGCTACGTGATCAGTGCATGATCAGCCACGTGATCAGTGCATGATAGCCACGTGATCAGTGCATGATCAGCCACGTGATCAGTGCATGATCAGTCACGTGATCAGTGCATGTGAAGTCATGTGATCAGTGCATGATAGCCCGTGATCAGTGCATGATCAGTCCCGTGATCAGTGCATGATCAGCCACGTGATCAGTGCATGATAGCCACGTGATCAGTGCATGATCAGTCACGTGATCAGTGCATGATCATCACGTGATCAGTGTATGATCAGCCACGTGAACAGTGCATGCTCAGTCACGTGATCAGGGCCTGCTGAGCTGCGTGATTACTGTCTGCTCATCTGCTTGACAATTGCCAGCTGAGCTGCACGATTCCTGCCTGTCATCTGCTTGACAATTGCCAGCTGTGCTGCGTAATTCCTGCCTGCTCAGCTGCTTGATTATTGCCAGCTGAGCAGCATGATTTCTCACAGCTGAGTTCCATGATTATTGCCTGCTGACTGATTCGTGCCTACTCAGCTCTTTGTTCATTGCCTCCAGAGGCACATGATCAGTGTATGATACCAAACATGATCAGTGCATGATCAGTCACATGATCAGTGCATGATAAGCCACGTGATCAGTGCATGATCAGTCATGTGATCAGTGCATGATCAGTCATGTGATCAGTGCATGATAGCCACGTGATCAGTGCATGATCAGCCACGTGATCAGTGCATGATAGCCACGTGATCAGTGCATGATCAGTCACGTGATCAGTGCATGATCAGTCACGTGATCAGTGCATGATCAGTCACGTGATCAGTGCATGATAGCCACGTGATCAGTGCATGATCAGTCACCTGATACGTGTGATGATCAGCCACGTGATCAGTGCATGATAGCCACGTGATCAGTGCATGATCAGTCACGTGATCAGTGCATGATCAGTCACGTGATACGTGTGTGATCAGCCACGTGATCAGTGCATGATGAGCCACGTGATCAGTGCATGATCAATTACGTGATCAGTGCATGATCAGTCACGTGATCAGTGCATGGTAGCTACGTGATCAGTGCATGATCAGCCACGTGATCAGTGCATGATAGCCACGTGATCAGTGCATGATCAGTCACGTGATCAGTGCATGATCAGTCACGTGATCAGTGCATGATCATTACGTGATCAGTGCATGATCAGTCACGTGACCAGTATATGGTAGCTACGTGATCATTGCATGATCAGCCACGTGAGCAGTGCATGATAGCCACGTGATCAGTGCATGATCAGTCACGTGATCAGTGTATGATCAGCCACGTGATCAGTGCATGAGTGCCACGTGATCAGTGCATGATAGTCACGTGACAGTGTGTGATCAGCCACGTGATCAGTGCATGATCAGCCACGTGATCAGTGCATGATCAGCCACGTGATCAGTGCATGATCAGTCACGTGATCAGTGTATGATCAGCCACGTGATCAGTGCATGATCAGCCACGTGATCAGTGCATGATCAGCCACGTGATCAGTGCATGATCAGTTACGTGAGCAGTGTATGATCAGCCACGTGATCAGTGCATGGTCAGACACGTGAACAGTGTATGATCAGCCACGTGATCAGTGCATGATATCCAAGTGATCAGTGCATGATCAATCACGTGATCAGTGTATGATCAGCCACGTGAACAGTGCATGCTCAGTCACGTGATCTGGGCCTGCTGAGCTGCGTGATTACTGTCTGCTCATCTGCTTGACAATTGCCAGCTGAGCTGCACGATTCCTGCCTGTCATCTGCTTGACAATTGCCAGCTGTGCTGCGTAATTCCTGCCTGCTCAGCTGCTTGATTATTGCCAGCTGAGCAGCATGATTCCTCACACTGAGTTCCATGATTATTGCCTGCTGACTGTTTGATTCGTGCCTACTCAGCTCTTTGTTTATTGCCTCCAGAGGCACATGATCAGTGTATGATAGCAAACATGATCAGCGCATGATCAGTCACATGATCAGCGCCATTAAGTCACGTGATCACTACATGATAGTCATGTGATCAGTCCATGCTCAGTCACGGTATCAGTGCATGATCAGCCACGTGATCAGTGCATGATCTGTCACATGATTAGTGTATGATCATCCACGTGATCAGTGCATGGGCAGTCATGTGATCAGTGCATGATATAGACGTGATCAGTGCATGATCAGTCTCGTGATCAGTGCATGATAGCCACGTGATCAGTGCATGATCAGTCACCTGATGGGTGTATGATCATTCACGTGACCTGTACATGGTAGCTACATGATCATTGCATGATCAGCCACGTGAGTAGTGCATGATAGCCACGTGATCACTGCATGATCAGTCACGTGATCAGTGCATGATCAGTCATGTGACCAGTACATGGTAGCTGCGTGATCATGCATGATCAGCCACGTGAGCAGTGCATGATAGCCACGTGATCAGTGCATGATCAGTCACGTGATCAGTGCATGATCAGTCACGTGATCAGTGCATGATGCCACGTGATCAGTGCATGATAGTCACGTGATCAGTGTGTGATCAGCCACGTGATCAGTGCATGATCAGTCACGTGATCAGTGCATGATCAGTCACGTGATCAGTACATGATAGTTACGTGATCAGTGCATGATCAGCCACGTGATCAGTGCATGATAGCCACGTGATCAGTGCATGATCAGTCACGTGATCAGTGCATGATCAGTCACGTGACCAGTACATGGTAGCTACGTGATCATGCATGATCAGCCACGTGATCAGTGCATGATAGCCACGTGATCAGTGCATGATCAGTTACGTGAGCAGTGTATGATCAGCCACGTGATCAGTGCATGAGTGCCACGTGATCAGTGCATGATATGTCACGTGACAGTGTGTGATCAGCCACGTGAACAGTGCATGATCAGCCACGTGATCAGTGCATGATAGCCACGTGATCAGTGCATGATCAGTTACGTGAGCAGTGTATGATCAGCCACGTGATCAGTGCATGGTCAGACACGTGAACAGTGTATGATCAGCCACGTGATCAGTGCATGATATCCAAGTGATCAGTGCATGATCATCACGTGATCAGTGTATGATCAGCCACGTGAACAGTGCATGCTCAGTCACGTGATCAGGGCCTGCTGAGCTGCGTGATTACTGTCTGCTCATCTGCTTGACAATTGCCAGCTGAGCTGCATGATTCCTGCCTGTCATCTGCTTGATTATTGCCAGCTGAGCAGCATGATTCCTCACAGCTGAGTTCCATGATTATTGCCTGCTGACTGTTTGATTCGTGCCTACTCAGCTCTTTGTTTATTGCCTCCAGAGGCACATGATCAGTGTATGATAGCAAACATGATCAGTGCATGATCAGTCACATGATCAGCGCCATTAAGTCACGTGATCACTACATGATAGTCATGTGATCAGTCCATGCTCAGTCACGGTATCAGTGCATGATCAGCCACGTGATCAGTGCATGATCAGCCACGTGATCAGTGCATGATAGCCATGTGATCAGTGCATGATCAGTCACGTGATCAGTGCATGATCAGTCACGTGATCAGTGCATGATCAGCCACGTGATCAGTGCATGATCAGTCACCTGATGGGTGTATGATCAGTCACGTGACCAGTACATGGTAGCTACATGATCATTGCATGATCAGCCACGTGAGTAGTGCATGATAGCCACGTGATCAGTGCATGATCAGTCACGTGATCAGTGCATGATCAGTCATGTGACCAGTACATGGTACCTGCGTGATCATGCATGATCAGCCACGTGATCAGTGCATGATAGCCACGTGATCAGTGCATGATCAGTCACGTGATCAGTGCATGATCAGTCACGTGATCAGTGCATGATCAGCCACGTGATCAGTGCATGATCAGCACGTGATCAGTGCATGATCAGCCACGTGATCAGTGCATGATAGCCACGTGATCAGTGCATGATCAGCCACGTGATCAGTGCATGATCAGTCACGTGATCAGTGCATGATCAGTCACGTGATCAGTGCATGATCAGCCACGTGATCAGTGCATGTCAGTCATGTAGTCAGTGCATGATAGCCCGTGATCAGTGCATGATCAGTCACGTGATCAGTGTATGATCAGCCACGTGATCAGTGCATGATAGCCACGTGATCAGTGCATGATCAGTCACGTGATCAGTGCATGATCAGTCACGTGATCAGTGTGTGATCAGCCACGTGAACAGTGCATGCTCAGTCACGTGATCAGGGCCTGCTGAGCTGCGTGATTACTGTCTGCTCATCTGCTTGACAATTGCCAGCTGAGCTGCACGATTCCTGCCTGTCATCTGCTTGACAATTGCCAGCTGTGCTGCGTAATTCCTGCCTGCTCATCTGCTTGATTATTGCCAGCTGAGCAGCATGATTTCTCAGAGCTGAGTTCCATGATTATAGCCTGCTGACTGATTCCTGCCTACTCAGCTCTTTGTTCATTGCCTCCAGAGGCACATGATCAGTGTATGACACCAAACATGATCAGCACATGATCAGTCACATGATCAGTGCATGATTAGCCACGTGATCAGTGCATGATCAGTCATGTGATCAGTGCATGATCAGTCATGTGATCAGTGCATGATAGCCACGTGATCAGTGCATGATCAGCCACGTGATCAGTGCATGATAGCCACGTGATCAGTGCATGATCAGTCACGTGATCAGTGCATGATAGCTGCGTGATCAGTGCATGATCAGCCACGTGATCAGTGCATGATAGCCACGTGATCAGTGCATGATCAGTCACGTGATCAGTGCATGATCAGTTACGTGATCAGTGCATGATCAGTCACGTGATCAGTGCATGATAGCCACGTGATCAGTGCATGATCAGCCACGTGATCAGTGCATGATAGCCACGTGATCAGTGCATGATCAGTCACGTGATCGTGTGTGATCAGCCACGTGATCAGTGCATGATAGCCACGTGATCAGTGCATGATAGCCACGTGATCAGTGCATGATCAGTCACGTGATCAGTGCATGATCAGTCACGTGATCAGTGCATGATCAGTCACGTGATCAGTGCATGATCAGCCACGTGATCAGTGCATGATAGCCACGTGATCAGTGCATGATCAGTCACGTGATCAGTGCATGATCAGTCACGTGATCAGTGCATGATCAGCCACGTGATCAGTGCATGATCAGCCACGTGATCAGTGCATGATCAGCCACGTGATCAGTGCATGATCAGCCACGTGATCAGTGCATGATCAGTCACGTGATCAGTACATGATCAGTCACGTGAACAGTGCATGATCATTTACGTGATCAGTGCATGATCAGTCACGTGACCAGTATATGGTAGCTACGTGATCATTCCATGACGAGCCACGTGAGCAGTGCATGATAGCCACGTGATGTGTGCATGATGAGTTACGTGAGCAGTGTATGATCAGCCACGTGATCAGTGCATGATATGTCACGTGACAGGTGTGATCAGCCACGTGAACAGTGCATGTTCAGCCACGTGATCAGTGCATGATAGCCACGTGATCAGTGCATGATCAGTTACGTGAGCAGTGTATGATCAGCCACGTGATCAGTGCATGGTCAGACACGTGAACAGTGTATGATCAGCCACGTGATCAGTGCATGATATCCAAGTGATCAGTGCATGATCAATCACGTGATCAGTGTATGATCAGCCACGTGAACAGTGCATGCTCAGTCACGTGATCAGGGCCTGCTGAGCTGCGTGATTACTGTCTGCTCATCTGCTTGACAATTGCCAGCTGAGCTGCACGATTCCTGCCTGTCATCTGCTTGACAATTGCCAGCTGTGCTGCGTAATTCCTGCCTGCTCAGCTGCTTGATTATTGCCAGCTGAGCAGCATGATTCCTCACAGCTGAGTTCCATGATTATTGCCTGCTGACTGTTTGATTCGTGCCTACTCAGCTCTTTGTTTATTGCCTCCAGAGGCACATGATCAGTGTATGATAGCAAACATGATCAGCGCATGATCAGTCACATGATCAGCGCCATTAAGTCACGTGATCACTACATGATAGTCATGTGATCAGTCCATGCTCAGTCACGGTATCAGTGCATGATCAGCCACGTGATCAGTGCATGATCTGTCACATGATTAGTGTATGATCATCCACGTGATCAGTGCATGGGCAGTCATGTGATCAGTGCATGATATAGACGTGATCAGTGCATGATCAGTCTCGTGATCAGTGCATGATAGCCACGTGATCAGTGCATGATCAGTCACCTGATGGGTGTATGATCATTCACGTGACCTGTACATGGTAGCTACATGATCATTGCATGATCAGCCACGTGAGCAGTGCATGATAGCCACGTGATCAGTGCATGATCAGTCACGTGATCAGTGCATGATCAGTCACGTGATCAGTGCATGATCAGCCACGTGATCAGTGCATGATCAGCCACGTGATCAGTGCATGATCAGCCACGTGATCAGTGCATGATAGCCACGTGATCAGTGCATGATCAGTCACGTGATCAGTGCATGATCAGTCACGTGATCAGTGCATGATCAGCCACGTGATCAGTGCATGATCAGCACGTGATCAGTGCATGATCAGCCACGTGATCAGTGCATGATAGCCACGTGATCAGTGCATGATCAGTCACGTGATCAGTGCATGATCAGCCACGTGATCAGTGCATGATCAGCCACGTGATCAGTGCATGATCAGCCACGTGATCAGTGCATGATCAGTCACGTGATCAGTGCATGATCAGTCACGTGATAGTGCATGATCAGCCACGTGATCAGTGCATGATCAGTCACGTGATCAGGCCTGCTGAGCTGCGTGATTACTGTCTGCTCATCTGCTTGACAATTGCCAGCTGAGCTGCATGATTCCTGCCTGTCATCTGCTTGACAATTGCCAGCTGTGCTGCGTAATTCCTGCCTGCTCATCTACTTGATTATTGCCAGCTGTGCAGCATGATTTCTCAGAGGTGAGTTCCATGATTATAGCCTGCTGACTGATTCCTGCCTACTCAGCTCTATGTTCATTGCCTCCAGAGGCACATGATCAGTGTATGACACCAAACATGATCAGCACATGATCAGTCACATGATCAGTGCATGATAAGCCACGTGATCAGTGCATGATCAGTTATGTGATCAGTGCATGATCAGTCACGTGATCAGTGCATGGTAGCTGCGTGATCAGTGCATGATCAGCCACGTGATCAGTGCATGATAGCCACGTGATCAGTGCATGATCAGTCACGTGATCAGTGCATGATCAGCCACGTGATCAGTGCATGATCAGTCACGTGATCAGTGCATGATCAGCCACGTGATCAGTGCATGATCAGTCACGTGATCAGTGCATGATAGCCACGTGATCAGTGCATGATCAGCCACGTGATCAGTGCATGATCAGTCACGTGATCAGTGCATGATCAGCCACGTGAACAGTGCATGCTCAGTCACGTGATCTGGGCCTGCTGAGCTGCGTGATTACTGTCTGCTCATCTGCTTGACAATTGCCAGCTGAGCTGCACGATTCCTGCCTGTCATCTGCTTGACAATTGCCAGCTGTGCTGCGTAATTCCTGCCTGCTCAGCTGCTTGATTATTGCCAGCTGAGCAGCATGATTCCTCACACCTGAGTTCCATGATTATTGCCTGCTGACTGTTTGATTCGTGCCTACTCAGCTCTTTGTTTATTGCCTCCAGAGGCACATGATCAGTGTATGATAGCAAACATGATCAGTGCATGATCAGTCACATGATCAGCGCCATTAAGTCACGTGATCACTACATGATAGTCATGTGATCAGTCCATGCTCAGTCACGGTATCAGTGCATGATCAGCCACGTGATCAGTGCATGATCTGTCACATGATTAGTGTATGATCATCCACGTGATCAGTGCATGGGCAGTCATGTGATCAGTGCATGATATAGACGTGATCAGTGCATGATCAGTCTAGTGATCAGTGCATGATAGCCACGTGATCAGTGCATGATCAGTCACGTGATCAGTGCATGATCAGTCACGTGATCAGTGCATGATCAGCCACGTGATCAGTGCATGATCAGCCACGTGATCAGTGCATGATCAGTCACGTGATCAGTGCATGATCAGTCACGTGATCAGTGCATGATCAGTCATGTGATCAGTGCATGATAGCCACGTGATCAGTGCATGATCAGTCACGTGATCAGTCATGATCAGCCACGTGATCAGTGCATGATCAGTCACGTGATCAGTGTGTGATCAGCCACGTGATCAGTGCATGATTGATCCACGTGATCAGTGCATGATCAGTCACGTGATCAGTGCATGATCAGTCACGTGATCAGTGCATGATCAGTCACGTGATCAGTGCATGATCAGCCACGTGATCAGTGCATGATAGCCACGTGATCAGTGCATGATCAGTCACGTGATCAGTGCATGATCAGTGCATGATCAGTCACGTGATCAGTGCATGATCAGCCACGTGATCAGTGCATGATCAGCCACGTGATCAGTGCATGATCAGTCACGTGATCAGTGCATGATCAGCCACGTGATCAGTGCATGATCAGCCACGTGATCAGTGCATGATCAGTCACGTGATCAGTGCATGATCAGCCACGTGATCAGTGCATGATCAGCCACGTGATCAGTGCATGATCAGCCACGTGATCAGTGCATGATCAGTCACGTGATCAGTGCATGATCAGCCACGTGATCAGTGCATGAGTGCCACGTGATTAGTGCATGATATGTCACGTGACAGGTGTGTGATCAGCCACGTGATCAGTGCATGTTCAGCCACGTGATCAGTGCATGATAGCCACGTGATCAGTGCATGATCAGTTACGTGAGCAGTGTATGATCAGCCACGTGATCAGTGCATGGTCAGACACGTGAACAGTGTATGATCAGCCACGTGATCAGTGCATGATATCCAAGTGATCAGTGCATGATCATCACGTGATCAGTGTATGATCAGCCACGTGAACAGTGCATGCTCAGTCACGTGATCAGGGCCTGCTGAGCTGCGTGATTACTGTCTGCTCATCTGCTTGACAATTGCCAGCTGAGCTGCACGATTCCTGCCTGTCATCTGCTTGACAATTGCCAGCTGTGCTGCGTAATTCCTGCCTGCTCAGCTGCTTGATTATTGCCAGCTGAGCAGCATGATTCCTCACACCTGAGTTCCATGATTATTGCCTGCTGACTGTTTGATTCGTGCCTACTCAGCTCTTTGTTTATTGCCTCCAGAGGCACATGATCAGTGTATGATAGCAAACATGATCAGCGCATGATCAGTCACATGATCAGCGCCATTAAGTCACGTGATCACTACATGATAGTCATGTGATCAGTCCATGCTCAGTCACGGTATCAGTGCATGATCAGCCACGTGATCAGTGCATGATCTGTCACATGATTAGTGTATGATCATCCACGTGATCAGTGCATGGGCAGTCATGTGATCAGTGCATGATATAGACGTGATCAGTGCATGATCAGTCCGTGATCAGTGCATGATCAGCCACGTGATCAGTGCATGATCACCACGTGATCAGTGCATGATCAGTCACGTGATCAGTGCATGATCAGTCACGTGACCAGTACATGGTAGCTACGTGATCATGCATGATCAGCCACGTGATCAGTGCATGATAGCCACGTGATCAGTGCATGATCAGTCACGTGATCAGTGCATGATCAGTCACGTGATCAGTGCATGATCAGCCACGTGATCAGTGCATGATCAGCCACGTGATCAGTGCATGATCAGCCACGTGATCAGTGCATGATAGCCACGTGATCAGTGCATGATCAGCCACGTGATCAGTGCATGATCAGTCACGTGATCAGTGTGATCAGCCACGTGATCAGTGCATGATCAGCCACGTGATCAGTGCATGATCAGTCACGTGATCAGTGCATGATCAGTCACGTGATCAGTGCATGATGCTACGTGATCAGTGCATGATCAGCCACGTGATCAGTGCATGATAGCCACGTGATCAGTGCATGATCAGTCACGTGATCAGTGCATGATCAGCCACGTGATCAGTGCATGATCAGACACGTGATCAGTGCATGATCAGCCACGTGATCAGTGCATGATAGCCACGTGATCAGTGCATGATCAGTCACGTGATCAGTGCATGATCAGCCACGTGATCAGTGCATGATCAGTCATGTGATCAGTGCATGATATAGACGTGATCAGTGCATGATCAGTCACGTGATCAGTGCATGATAGCCACGTGATCAGTGCATGATCAGTCACGTGATCAGTGCATGATCAGTCACGTGACCAGTACATGGTAGCTACGTGATCATTGCATGATCAGCCACGTGATAGTGCATGATAGCCACGTGATCAGTGCATGATCAGTCACGTGATCAGTGCATGATCAGTCATGTGATCAGTACATGGTAGCTGCGTGATCATGCATGATCAGCCACGTGATCAGTGCATGATAGCCACGTGATCAGTGCATGATCAGTCACGTGATCAGTGCATGATCAGTCACGTGATCAGTGCATGATCAGCCACGTGATCAGTGCATGATCAGTCACGTGATCAGTGCATGATCAGCCACGTGATCAGTGCATGATAGCCACGTGATCAGTGCATGATCAGTCACGTGATCAGTGCATGATCAGTCACGTGATCAGTGCATGATCAGCCACGTGATCAGTGCATGATCAGCCACGTGATCAGTGCATGATCAGTCACGTGATCAGTGCATGATCAGTCACGTGACAGTGCATGTAGCTACGTGATCATTGCATGATCAGCCACGTGATCAGTGCATGATAGCCACGTGATCAGTGCATGATCAGCCACGTGATCAGTGCATGATCAGTCACGTGATCAGTGCATGATGAGTCATGTGTCAGTGCATGATAGCCCGTGATCAGTGCATGATCAGTCCCGTGATCAGTGCATGATCAGCCACGTGATCAGTGCATGATCAGCCACGTGATCAGTGCATGATCAGTCACGTGATCAGTGCATGATCATCACGTGATCAGTGTATGATCAGCCACGTGAACAGTGCATGCTCAGTCACGTGATCAGGGCCTGCTGAGCTGCGTGATTACTGTCTGCTCATCTGCTTGACAATTGCCAGCTGAGCTGCACGATTCCTGCCTGTCATCTGCTTGACAATTGCCAGCTGTGCTGCGTAATTCCTGCCTGCTCAGCTGCTTGATTATTGCCAGCTGAGCAGCATGATTTCTCACAGCTGAGTTCCATGATTATAGCCTGCTGACTGATTCGTGCCTACTCAGCTCTTTGTTCATTGCCTCCAGAGGCACATGATCAGTGTATGATAGCAAACATGATCAGTGCATGATCAGTCACATGATCAGTGCATGATAAGCCACGTGATCAGTGCATGATCAGTCATGTGATCAGTGCATGATCAGTCACGTGATCAGTGCATGATAGCCACGTGATCAGTGCATGATCAGCCACGTGATCAGTGCATGATAGCCACGTGATCAGTGCATGATCAGTCACGTGATCAGTGCATGATCAGTCACGTGATCAGTGCATGATCAGTCACGTGATCAGTGCATGATAGCCACGTGATCAGTGCATGATCAGTCACCTGATACGTGTGATATCAGCCACGTGATCAGTGCATGATAGCCACGTGATCAGTGCATGATCAGTCACGTGATCAGTGCATGATCAGTCACGTGATACATGTGTGATCAGCCACGTGATCAGTGCATGATGAGCCACGTGATCAGTGCATGATCAATCACGTGATCAGTGCATGATCAGTCACGTGATCAGTGCATGGTTGCTACGTGATCAGTGCATGATCAGCCACGTGATCAGTGCATGATAGCCACGTGATCAGTGCATGATCAGTCACGTGATCAGTGCATGATCAGTCACGTGATCAGTGCATGATCATTTACGTGATCAGTGCATGATCAGTCACGTGACCAGTATATGGTAGCTACGTGATCATTGCATGATCAGCCACGTGAGCAGTGCATGATAGCCACGTGATCAGTGCATGATCAGTCACGTGATCAGTGTATGATCAGCCACGTGATCAGTGCATGAGTGCCACGTGATCAGTGCATGATAGTCACGTGACAGTGTGTGATCAGCCACGTGATCAGTGCATGATCAGCCACGTGATCAGTGCATGATCAGCCACGTGATCAGTGCATGATCAGTCACGTGATCAGTGTATGATCAGCCACGTGATCAGTGCATGATCAGCCACGTGATCAGTGCATGATCAGCCACGTGATCAGTGCATGATCAGTTACGTGAGCAGTGTATGATCAGCCACGTGATCAGTGCATGGTCAGACACGTGAACAGTGTATGATCAGCCACGTGATCAGTGCATGATATCCAAGTGATCAGTGCATGATCAATCACGTGATCAGTGTATGATCAGCCACGTGAACAGTGCATGCTCAGTCACGTGATCTGGGCCTGCTGAGCTGCGTGATTACTGTCTGCTCATCTGCTTGACAATTGCCAGCTGAGCTGCACGATTCCTGCCTGTCATCTGCTTGACAATTGCCAGCTGTGCTGCGTAATTCCTGCCTGCTCAGCTGCTTGATTATTGCCAGCTGAGCAGCATGATTCCTCACACTGAGTTCCATGATTATTGCCTGCTGACTGTTTGATTCGTGCCTACTCAGCTCTTTGTTTATTGCCTCCAGAGGCACATGATCAGTGTATGATAGCAAACATGATCAGCGCATGATCAGTCACATGATCAGCGCCATTAAGTCACGTGATCACTACATGATAGTCATGTGATCAGTCCATGCTCAGTCACGGTATCAGTGCATGATCAGCCACGTGATCAGTGCATGATCTGTCACATGATTAGTGTATGATCATCCACGTGATCAGTGCATGGGCAGTCATGTGATCAGTGCATGATATAGACGTGATCAGTGCATGATCAGTCTCGTGATCAGTGCATGATAGCCACGTGATCAGTGCATGATCAGTCACCTGATGGGTGTATGATCATTCACGTGACCTGTACATGGTAGCTACATGATCATTGCATGATCAGCCACGTGAGTAGTGCATGATAGCCACGTGATCACTGCATGATCAGTCACGTGATCAGTGCATGATCAGTCATGTGACCAGTACATGGTAGCTGCGTGATCATGCATGATCAGCCACGTGAGCAGTGCATGATAGCCACGTGATCAGTGCATGATCAGTCACGTGATCAGTGCATGATCAGTCACGTGATCAGTGCATGATGCCACGTGATCAGTGCATGATCAGTCACGTGATCAGTGTGTGATCAGCCACGTGATCAGTGCATGATCAGTCACGTGATCAGTGCATGATCAGTCACGTGATCAGTACATGGTAGTTACGTGATCAGTGCATGATCAGCCACGTGATCAGTGCATGATAGCCACGTGATCAGTGCATGATCAGTCACGTGATCAGTGCATGATCAGTCACGTGACCAGTGCATGGTAGCTGCGTGATCATGCATGATCAGCCACGTGATCAGTGCATGATAGCCACGTGATCAGTGCATGATCAGTTACGTGAGCAGAGTATGATCAGCCACGTGATCAGTGCATGAGTGCCACGTGATCAGTGCATGATATGTCACGTGACAGGTGTGTGATCAGCCACGTGAACAGTGCATGTTCAGCCACGTGATCAGTGCATGATAGCCACGTGATCAGTGCATGATCAGTTACGTGAGCAGTGTATGATCAGCCACGTGATCAGTGCATGGTCAGACACGTGAACAGTGTATGATCAGCCACGTGATCAGTGCATGATATCCAAGTGATCAGTGCATGATCATCACGTGATCAGTGTATGATCAGCCACGTGAACAGTGCATGCTCAGTCACGTGATCAGGGCCTGCTGAGCTGCGTGATTACTGTCTGCTCATCTGCTTGACAATTGCCAGCTGAGCTGCATGATTCCTGCCTGTCATCTGCTTGACAATTGCCAGCTGAGCAGCATGATTCCTCACACCTGAGTTCCATGATTATTGCCTGCTGACTGTTTGATTCGTGCCTACTCAGCTCTTTGTTTATTGCCTCCAGAGGCACATGATCAGTGTATGATAGCAAACATGATCAGTGCATGATCAGTCACATGATCAGCGCCATTAAGTCACGTGATCACTACATGATAGTCATGTGATCAGTCCATGCTCAGTCACGGTATCAGTGCATGATCAGCCACGTGATCAGTGCATGATCAGCCACGTGATCAGTGCATGATAGCCATGTGATCAGTGCATGATCAGTCACGTGATCAGTGCATGATCAGTCACGTGATCAGTGCATGATCAGCCACGTGATCAGTGCATGATCAGTCACCTGATGGGTGTATGATCAGTCACGTGACCAGTACATGGTAGCTACATGATCATTGCATGATCAGCCACGTGAGTAGTGCATGATAGCCACGTGATCAGTGCATGATCAGTCACGTGATCAGTGCATGATCAGTCATGTGACCAGTACATGGTACCTGCGTGATCATGCATGATCAGCCACGTGATCAGTGCATGATAGCCACGTGATCAGTGCATGATCAGTCACGTGATCAGTGCATGATCAGTCACGTGATCAGTGCATGATCAGCCACGTGATCAGTGCATGATCAGTCACGTGATCAGTGCATGATCAGCCACGTGATCAGTGCATGATAGCCACGTGATCAGTGCATGATCAGCCACGTGATCAGTGCATGATCAGTCACGTGATCAGTGCATGATCAGTCACGTGATCAGTGCATGATCAGCCACGTGATCAGTGCATGATCAGTCATGTGATCAGTGCATGATAGCCCGTGATCAGTGCATGATCAGTCCCGTGATCAGTGCATGATCAGCCACGTGATCAGTGCATGATCAGCCACGTGATCAGTGCATGATCAGTCACGTGATCAGTGCATGATCAGTCACGTGATCAGTGTGTGATCAGCCACGTGAACAGTGCATGCTCAGTCACGTGATCAGGGCCTGCTGAGCTGCGTGATTACTGTCTGCTCATCTGCTTGACAATTGCCAGCTGAGCTGCACGATTCCTGCCTGTCATCTGCTTGACAATTGCCAGCTGTGCTGCGTAATTCCTGCCTGCTCAGCTGCTTGATTATTGCCAGCTGAGCAGCATGATTCCTCACAGCTGAGTTCCATGATTATTGCCTGCTGACTGATTCGTGCCTACTCAGCTCTTTGTTCATTGCCTCCAGAGGCACATGATCAGTGTATGATAGCAAACATGATCAGTGCATGATCAGTCACATGATCAGTGCATGATTACCACGTGATCAGTGCATGATCAGTCATGTGATCAGTGCATGATCAGTCACGTGATCAGTGCATGATAGCCACGTGATCAGTGCATGATCAGCCACGTGATCAGTGCATGATAGCCACGTGATCAGTGCATGATCAGTCACGTGATCAGTGCATGATAGCTGCGTGATCAGTGCATGATCAGCCACGTGATCAGTGCATGATAGCCACGTGATCAGTGCATGATCAGTCACGTGATCAGTGCATGATCAATTACGTGATCAGTGCATGATCAGTCACGTGATCAGTGCATGATAGCCACGTGATCAGTGCATGATCAGCCACGTGATCAGTGCATGATAGCCACGTGATCAGTGCATGATCAGTCACGTGATCAGTGCATGATCAGTCACGTGATCAGTGCATGATAGCCACGTGATCAGTGCATGATAGCCACGTGATCAGTGCATGATCAGTCACGTGATCAGTGCATGATCAGTCACGTGATCAGTGCATGATCAGTCACGTGATCAGTGCATGATCAGCCACGTGATCAGTGCATGATAGCCACGTGATCAGTGCATGATCAGTCACGTGATCAGTGCATGATCAGTCACGTGATCAGTGCATGATCAGCCACGTGATCAGTGCATGATCAGCCACGTGATCAGTGCATGATCAGCCACGTGATCAGTGCATGATCAGCCACGTGATCAGTGCATGATCAGTCACGTGATCAGTACATGATCAGTCACGTGAACAGTGCATGATCATTTACGTGATCTGTGCATGATCAGTCACGTGACCAGTATATGGTAGCTACGTGATCATTCCATGACGAGCCACGTGAGCAGTGCATGATAGCCACGTGATGTGTGCATGATGAGTTACGTGAGCAGTGTATGATCAGCCACGTGATCAGTGCATGATATGTCACGTGACAGGTGTGATCAGCCACGTGAACAGTGCATGTTCAGCCACGTGATCAGTGCATGATAGCCACGTGATCAGTGCATGATCAGTTACGTGAGCAGTGTATGATCAGCCACGTGATCAGTGCATGGTCAGACACGTGAACAGTGTATGATCAGCCACGTGATCAGTGCATGATATCCAAGTGATCAGTGCATGATCAATCACGTGATCAGTGTATGATCAGCCACGTGAACAGTGCATGCTCAGTCACGTGATCAGGGCCTGCTGAGCTGCGTGATTACTGTCTGCTCATCTGCTTGACAATTGCCAGCTGAGCTGCACGATTCCTGCCTGTCATCTGCTTGACAATTGCCAGCTGTGCTGCGTAATTCCTGCCTGCTCAGCTGCTTGATTATTGCCAGCTGAGCAGCATGATTCCTCACAGCTGAGTTCCATGATTATTGCCTGCTGACTGTTTGATTCGTGCCTACTCAGCTCTTTGTTTATTGCCTCCAGAGGCACATGATCAGTGTATGATAGCAAACATGATCAGCGCATGATCAGTCACATGATCAGCGCCATTAAGTCACGTGATCACTACATGATAGTCATGTGATCAGTCCATGCTCAGTCACGGTATCAGTGCATGATCAGCCACGTGATCAGTGCATGATCTGTCACATGATTAGTGTATGATCATCCACGTGATCAGTGCATGGGCAGTCATGTGATCAGTGCATGATATAGACGTGATCAGTGCATGATCAGTCTCGTGATCAGTGCATGATAGCCACGTGATCAGTGCATGATCAGTCACCTGATGGGTGTATGATCATTCACGTGACCTGTACATGGTAGCTACATGATCATTGCATGATCAGCCACGTGAGCAGTGCATGATAGCCACGTGATCAGTGCATGATCAGTCACGTGATCAGTGCATGATCAGTCACGTGATCAGTGCATGATCAGCCACGTGATCAGTGCATGATCAGCCACGTGATCAGTGCATGATCAGCCACGTGATCAGTGCATGATAGCCACGTGATCAGTGCATGATCAGTCACGTGATCAGTGCATGATCAGTCACGTGATCAGTGCATGATCAGCCACGTGATCAGTGCATGATCAGCGTGATCAGTGCATGATCAGCCACGTGATCAGTGCATGATAGCCACGTGATCAGTGCATGATCAGTCACGTGATCAGTGCATGATCAGCCACGTGATCAGTGCATGATCAGCCACGTGATCAGTGCATGATCAGCCACGTGATCAGTGCATGATCAGTCACGTGATCAGTGCATGATCAGTCACGTGATAGTGTGTGATCAGCCACGTGATCAGTGCATGATCAGTCACGTGATCAGTGCATGATGAGCTGCGTGATTACTGTCTGCTCATCTGCTTGACAATTGCCAGCTGAGCTGCATGATTCCTGCCTGTCATCTGCTTGACAATTGCCAGCTGTGCTGCGTAATTCCTGCCTGCTCATCTACTTGATTATTGCCAGCTGTGCAGCATGATTTCTCAGAGGTGAGTTCCATGATTATAGCCTGCTGACTGATTCCTGCCTACTCAGCTCTATGTTCATTGCCTCCAGAGGCACATGATCAGTGTATGACACCAAACATGATCAGCACATGATCAGTCACATGATCAGTGCATGATAAGCCACGTGATCAGTGCATGATCAGTTATGATCAGTGCATGATCAGTCACGTGATCAGTGCATGGTAGCTGCGTGATCAGTGCATGATCAGCCACGTGATCAGTGCATGATAGCCACGTGATCAGTGCATGATCAGTCACGTGATCAGTGCATGATCAGCCACGTGATCAGTGCATGATCAGCCACGTGATCAGTGCATGATCAGCCACGTGATCAGTGCATGATCAGTCACGTGATCAGTGCATGATAGCCACGTGATCAGTGCATGATCAGCCACGTGATCAGTGCATGATCAGTCACGTGATCAGTGCATGATCAGCCACGTGAACAGTGCATGCTCAGTCACGTGATCTGGGCCTGCTGAGCTGCGTGATTACTGTCTGCTCATCTGCTTGACAATTGCCAGCTGAGCTGCACGATTCCTGCCTGTCATCTGCTTGACAATTGCCAGCTGTGCTGCGTAATTCCTGCCTGCTCAGCTGCTTGATTATTGCCAGCTGAGCAGCATGATTCCTCACACCTGAGTTCCATGATTATTGCCTGCTGACTGTTTGATTCGTGCCTACTCAGCTCTTTTTTTATTGCCTCCAGAGGCACATGATCAGTGTATGATAGCAAACATGATCAGTGCATGATCAGTCACATGATCAGCGCCATTAAGTCACGTGATCACTACAAGATAGTCATGTGATCAGTCCATGCTCAGTCACAGTGTCAGTGCATGATCAGCCACGTGATCAGTGCATGATCTGTCACATGATTAGTGTATGATCATCCACGTGACCAGTGCATGGGCAGTCATGTGATCAGTGCATGATATAGACGTGATCAGTGCATGATCAGTCTAGTGATCAGTGCATGATAGCCACGTGATCAGTGCATGATCAGTCACGTGATCAGTGCATGATCAGTCACGTGATCAGTGCATGATCAGCCACGTGATCAGTGCATGATCAGCCACGTGATCAGTGCATGATCAGTCACGTGATCAGTGCATGATCATCACGTGATCAGTGCATGATCAGTCATGTGATCAGTGCATGATATAGACGTGATCAGTGCATGATCAGTCACGTGATCAGTGCATGATAGCCACGTGATCAGTGCATGATCAGTCACGTGATCATGTGTGATCAGCCACGTGATCAGTGCATGATCAGCCACGTGATCAGTGCATGATCAATTACGTGATCAGTGCATGATCAGTCACGTGACCAGTACATGGTTGCTACGTGATCAGTGCATGATCAGCCACGTGATCAGTGCATGATAGCCACGTGATCAGTGCATGATCAGTCACGTGATCAGTGCATGATCAGTCACGTGATCAGTGCATGATCATTTACGTGATCAGTGCATGATCAGTCACGTGACCAGTATATGGTAGCTACGTGATCATTGCATGACAGCCACGTGATCAGTGCATGATAGCCACGTGATGTGTGCATGAGTTACGTGATCAGTGTATGATCAGCCACGTGATCAGTGCATGAGTGCCACGTGATCAGTGCATGATAGTCACGTGACAGTGTGTGATCAGCCACGTGATCAGTGCATGATCAGCCACGTGATCAGTGCATGATAGCCACGTGATCAGTGCATGATCAGTTACGTGATCAGTGCATGATCAGCCACGTGATCAGTGCATGATCAGACACGTGATCAGTGCATGATCAGCCACGTGATCAGTGCATGATCAGCCACGTGATCAGTGCATGATCAGCCACGTGATCAGTGCATGATCAGCCACGTGATCAGTGCATGATCAGCCACGTGATCAGTGCATGATCAGCACGTGATCAGTGTATGATCAGCCACGTGATCAGTGCATGAGTGCCACGTGATCAGTGCATGATATGTCACGTGACAGTGTGTGATCAGCCACGTGAACAGTGCATGTTCAGCCACGTGATCAGTGCATGATAGCCACGTGATCAGTGCATGATCAGTTACGTGAGCAGTGTATGATCAGCCACGTGATCAGTGCATGGTCAGACACGTGAACAGTGTATGATCAGCCACGTGATCAGTGCATGATATCCAAGTGATCAGTGCATGATCATCACGTGATCAGTGTATGATCAGCCACGTGAACAGTGCATGCTCAGTCACGTGATCAGGGCCTGCTGAGCTGCGTGATTACTGTCTGCTCATCTGCTTGACAATTGCCAGCTGAGCTGCACGATTCCTGCCTGTCATCTGCTTGACAATTGCCAGCTGTGCTGCGTAATTCCTGCCTGCTCAGCTGCTTGATTATTGCCAGCTGAGCAGCATGATTCCTCACACCTGAGTTCCATGATTATTGCCTGCTGACTGTTTGATTCGTGCCTACTCAGCTCTTTGTTTATTGCCTCCAGAGGCACATGATCAGTGTATGATAGCAAACATGATCAGTGCATGATCAGTCACATGATCAGCGCCATTAAGTCACGTGATCACTACATGATAGTCATGTGATCAGTCCATGCTCAGTCACGGTATCAGTGCATGATCAGCCACGTGATCAGTGCATGATCTGTCACATGATCAGTGTATGATCATCCACGTGATCAGTGCATGGGCAGTCATGTGATCAGTGCATGATATAGACGTGATCAGTGCATGATCAGTCACGTGATCAGTGCATGATCAGCCACGTGATCAGTGCATGATCAGCCACGTGATCAGTGCATGATCAGTCACGTGATCAGTGCATGATCAGTCACGTGACCAGTACATGGTAGCTACGTGATCATGGCATGATCAGCCACGTGAGCAGTGCATGATAGCCACGTGATCAGTGCATGATCAGTCACGTGATCAGTGCATGATCAGTCACGTGATCAGTGCATGATCAGCCACGTGATCAGTGCATGATCAGTCACGTGATCAGTGCATGTCAGCCACGTGATCAGTGCATGATAGCCACGTGATCAGTGCATGATAGCCACGTGATCAGTGCATGATCAGTCACGTGATCATGTGTGATCAGCCACGTGATCAGTGCATGATCAGCCACGTGATCAGTGCATGATCAGTTACGTGATCAGTGCATGATCAGTCACGTGACCAGTGCATGCTACGTGATCAGTGCATGATCAGCCACGTGATCAGTGCATGATAGCCACGTGATCAGTGCATGATCAGTTACGTGAGCAGTGTATGATCAGCCACGTGATCAGTGCATGGTCAGACACGTGAACAGTGTATGATCAGCCACGTGATCAGTGCATGATATCCAAGTGATCAGTGCATGATCATCACGTGATCAGTGTATGATCAGCCACGTGAACAGTGCATGCTCAGTCACGTGATCTGGGCCTGCTGAGCTGCGTGATTACTGTCTGCTCATCTGCTTGACAATTGCCAGCTGAGCTGCACGATTCCTGCCTGTCATCTGCTTGACAATTGCCAGCTGTGCTGCGTAATTCCTGCCTGCTCAGCTGCTTGATTATTGCCAGCTGAGCAGCATGATTCCTCACACCTGAGTTCCATGATTATTGCCTGCTGACTGTTTGATTCGTGCCTACTCAGCTCTTTGTTTATTGCCTCCAGAGGCACATGATCAGTGTATGATAGCAAACATGATCAGCGCATGATCAGTCACATGATCAGCGCCATTAAGTCACGTGATCACTACATGATAGTCATGTGATCAGTCCATGCTCAGTCACGGTATCAGTGCATGATCAGCCACGTGATCAGTGCATGATCTGTCACATGATTAGTGTATGATCATCCACGTGATCAGTGCATGGGCAGTCATGTGATCAGTGCATGATATAGACGTGATCAGTGCATGATCAGTCACGTGATCAGTGCATGATAGCCACGTGATCAGTGCATGATCAGTCACCTGATGGGTGTATGATCATTCACGTGACCTGTACATGGTAGCTACATGATCATTGCATGATCAGCCACGTGAGTAGTGCATGATAGCCACGTGATCACTGCATGATCAGTCACGTGATCAGTGCATGATCAGTCATGTGACCAGTACATGGTAGCTGCGTGATCATGGCATGATCAGCCACGTGATCAGTGCATGATAGCCACGTGATCAGTGCATGATCAGTCACGTGATCAGTGCATGATCAGTCACGTGATCAGTGCATGATCAGCCACGTGATCAGTGCATGATAGCCACGTGATCAGTGCATGATCAGTCACGTGATCAGTGCATGATCAGTCACGTGATCAGTGTATGATCAGCCACGTGATCAGTGCATGATCAGCCACGTGATCAGTGCATGATCAATTACGTGATCAGTGCATGATCAGTCACGTGACCAGTACATGGTAGCTACGTGATCATTGCATGATCAGCCACGTGATCAGTGCATGATAGCCACGTGATCAGTGCATGATAGCCACGTGATCAGTGCATGATCAGTCACGTGATAGTGCATGATCAGCCACGTGATCAGTGCATGATATCCACGTGATCAGTGCATGACAGCCACGTGATCAGTGCATGATAGCCACGTGATCAGTGCATGATCAGTCACGTGATCATGTGTGATCAGCCACGTGATCAGTGCATGATCAGCCACGTGATCAGTGCATGATCAATTACGTGATCAGTGCATGATCAGTCACGTGACCAGTACATGGTTGCTACGTGATCAGTGCATGATCAGCCACGTGATCAGTGCATGATAGCCACGTGATCAGTGCATGATCAGTCACGTGATCAGTGCATGATCAGTCACGTGATCAGTGCATGATCATTTACGTGATCAGTGCATGATCAGTCACGTGACCAGTATATGGTTGCTACGTGATCATGCATGATCAGCCACGTGATCAGTGCATGATAGCCACGTGATCAGTGCATGAGTCACGTGATCAGTATGATCAGCCACGTGATCAGTGCATGATGCCACGTGATCAGTGCATGATCAGTCACGTGACAGTGTGTGATCAGCCACGTGATCAGTGCATGATCAGCCACGTGATCAGTGCATGATAGCCACGTGATCAGTGCATGATCAGTTACGTGAGCAGTGTATGATCAGCCACGTGATCAGTGCATGAGTGCCACGTGATCAGTGCATGATATGTCACGTGACAGTGTGTGATCAGCCACGTGATCAGTGCATGATCAGCCACGTGATCAGTGCATGATAGCCACGTGATCAGTGCATGATCAGTTACGTGATCAGTGTATGATCAGCCACGTGATCAGTGCATGGTCAGACACGTGATCAGTGTATGATCAGCCACGTGATCAGTGCATGATATCCACGTGATCAGTGCATGATCATCACGTGATCAGTGTATGATCAGCCACGTGAACAGTGCATGCTCAGTCACGTGATCAGGGCCTGCTGAGCTGCGTGATTACTGTCTGCTCATCTGCTTGACAATTGCCAGCTGAGCTGCACGATTCCTGCCTGTCATCTGCTTGACAATTGCCAGCTGTGCTGCATAATTCCTGCCTGCTCAGCTGCTTGATTATTGCCAGCTGAGCAGCATGATTCCTCACACCTGAGTTCCATGATTATTGCCTGCTGACTGTTTGATTCGTGCCTACTCAGCTCTTTGTTTATTGCCTCCAGAGGCACATGATCAGTGTATGATAGCAAACATGATCAGCGCATGATCAGTCACATGATCAGCGCCATTAAGTCACGTGATCACTACATGATAGTCATGTGATCAGTCCATGCTCAGTCACGGTATCAGTGCATGATCAGCCACGTGATCAGTGCATGATCAGTCACATGATCAGTGTATGATCATCCACGTGATCAGTGCATGGCAGTCATGTGATCAGTGCATGATATAGACGTGATCAGTGCATGATCAGTCACGTGATCAGTGCATGATCAGCCACGTGATCAGTGCATGATCAGCCACGTGATCAGTGCATGATCAGTCACGTGATCAGTGCATGATCAGTCACGTGACCAGTACATGGTAGCTACGTGATCATGGCATGATCAGCCACGTGAGCAGTGCATGATAGCCACGTGATCAGTGCATGATCAGTCACGTGATCAGTGCATGATCAGTCACGTGATCAGTGCATGATCAGCCACGTGATCAGTGCATGATAGCCACGTGATCAGTGCATGATAGCCACGTGATCAGTGCATGATCAGTCACGTGATCATGTGTGATCAGCCACGTGATCAGTGCATGATCAGCCACGTGATCAGTGCATGATCAATTACGTGATCAGTGCATGATCAGTCACGTGATCAGTGCATGATTGCCACGTGATCAGTGCATGATCAGCCACGTGATCAGTGCATGATAGCCACGTGATCAGTGCATGATCAGTTACGTGAGCAGTGTATGATCAGCCACGTGATCAGTGCATGGTCAGACACGTGAACAGTGTATGATCAGCCACGTGATCAGTGCATGATATCCAAGTGATCAGTGCATGATCATCACGTGATCAGTGTATGATCAGCCACGTGAACAGTGCATGCTCAGTCACGTGATCTGGGCCTGCTGAGCTGCGTGATTACTGTCTGCTCATCTGCTTGACAATTGCCAGCTGAGCTGCACGATTCCTGCCTGTCATCTGCTTGACAATTGCCAGCTGTGCTGCGTAATTCCTGCCTGCTCAGCTGCTTGATTATTGCCAGCTGAGCAGCATGATTCCTCACACCTGAGTTCCATGATTATTGCCTGCTGACTGTTTGATTCGTGCCTACTCAGCTCTTTGTTTATTGCCTCCAGAGGCACATGATCAGTGTATGATAGCAAACATGATCAGCGCATGATCAGTCACATGATCAGCGCCATTAAGTCACGTGATCACTACATGATAGTCATGTGATCAGTCCATGCTCAGTCACGGTATCAGTGCATGATCAGCCACGTGATCAGTGCATGATCTGTCACAAGATTAGTGTATGATCATCCACGTGATCAGTGCATGGGCAGTCATGTGATCAGTGCATGATATAGACGTGATCAGTGCATGATCAGTCTCGTGATCAGTGCATGATAGCCACGTGATCAGTGCATGATCAGTCACCTGATGGGTGTATGATCATTCACGTGACCTGTACATGGTAGCTACGTGATCATTGCATGATCAGCCACGTGAGTAGTGCATGACAGCCACGTGATCAGTGCATGATCAGTCACGTGATCAGTGCATGATCAGTCACGTGATCAGTGTATGATCAGCCACGTGATCAGTGCATGATAGCCACGTGATCAGTGCATGATCAGTCACGTGATCAGTGCATGATCAGTCACGTGATCAGTGCATGATCAGCCACGTGATCAGTGCATGATCAGCCACGTGATCAGTGCATGATCAATCACGTGATCAGTGCATGATCAGTCACGTGATCAGTACATGGTAGCTACGTGATCAGTGCATGATCAGCCACGTGATCAGTGCATGATCAGCCACGTGATCAGTGCATGATAGCCACGTGATCAGTGCATGATCAGTCACGTGATCAGTGCATGATAGCCACGTGATCAGTGCATGATCAGTCACGTGATCAGTGTGATCAGCCACGTGATCAGTGCATGATCAGCCACGTGATCAGTGCATGATCAGTCACGTGATCAGTGCATGATCAGTCACGTGATCAGTGCATGATCAATTACGTGATCAGTGCATGATCAGTCACGTGACCAGTACATGGTTGCTACGTGATCGTTGCATGATCAGCCACGTGAGCAGTGCATGATAGCCACGTGATCAGTGCATGATCAGTCACGTGATCAGTACATGATCAGTCACGTGAACAGTGCATGATCATTTACGTGATCAGTGCATGATCAGTCACGTGACCAGTATATGGTAGCTACGTGATCATTCCATGATCAGCCACGTGAGCAGTGCATGATAGCCACGTGATGTGTGCATGAGTTACGTGAGCAGAGTATGATCAGCCACGTGATCAGTGCATGAGTGCCACGTGATCAGTGCATGATATGTCACGTGACAGGTGTGTGATCAGCCACGTGAACAGTGCATGTTCAGCCACGTGATCAGTGCATGATAGCCACGTGATCAGTGCATGATCAGTTACGTGAGCAGTGTATGATCAGCCACGTGATCAGTGCATGATATCCAAGTGATCAGTGCATGATCATCACGTGATCAGTGTATGATCAGCCACGTGAACAGTGCATGCTCAGTCACGTGATCTGGGCCTGCTGAGCTGCGTGATTACTGTCTGCTCATCTGCTTGACAATTGCCAGCTGAGCTGCACGATTCCTGCCTGTCATCTGCTTGACAATTGCCAGCTGTGCTGCGTAATTCCTGCCTGCTCAGCTGCTTGATTATTGCCAGCTGAGCAGCATGATTCCTCACACCTGAGTTCCATGATTATTGCCTGCTGACTGTTTGATTCGTGCCTACTCAGCTCTTTGTTTATTGCCTCCAGAGGCACATGATCAGTGTATGATAGCAAACATGATCAGCGCATGATCAGTCACATGATCAGCGCCATTAAGTCACGTGATCACTACATGATAGTCATGTGATCAGTCCATGCTCAGTCACGGTATCAGTGCATGATCAGCCACGTGATCAGTGCATGATCTGTCACAAGATTAGTGTATGATCATCCACGTGATCAGTGCATGGGCAGTCATGTGATCAGTGCATGATATAGACGTGATCAGTGCATGATCAGTCACGTGATCAGTGCATGATAGCCACGTGATCAGTGCATGATCAGTCACCTGATGGGTGTATGATCATTCACGTGACCTGTACATGGTAGCTACATGATCATTGCATGATCAGCCACGTGAGTAGTGCATGATAGCCACGTGATCAGTGCATGATCAGTCACGTGATCA
This sequence comes from Bos javanicus, assembly GCF_032452875.1. Classification (NCBI taxonomy): domain Eukaryota; kingdom Metazoa; phylum Chordata; class Mammalia; order Artiodactyla; family Bovidae; genus Bos; species Bos javanicus. Next base: position 31,586 of record NW_026894792.1, on the reverse strand, counting down.
GTGCATGATCAGTCATGTGACCAGTACATGGTAGCTGCGTGATCATGCGTGATCATGCATGATCAGCCACGTGATCAGTGCATGATAGCCACGTGATCAGTGCATGATCAGCCACGTGATCAGTGCATGATCAGTCACGTGATCAGTGCATGATCAGCCACGTGATCAGTGCATGATCAGCCACGTGATCAGTGTATGTCAGCCACGTGATCAGTGCATGATAGCCACGTGATCAGTGCATGATCAGTCACGTGATCAGTGCATGATCAGTCACGTGATCAGTGTATGATCAGCCACGTGATCAGTGCATGCTCAGTCACGTGATCAGGGCCTGCTGAGCTGCGTGATTACTGTCTGCTCATCTGCTTGACAATTGCCAGCTGAGCTGCATGATTCCTGCCTGTCATCTGCTTGACAATTGCCACCTGTGCTGCGTAATTCCTGCCTGCTCAGCTACTTGATTATTGCCAGCTGAGCAGCATGATTTCTCAGAGCTGAGTTCCATGATTATGCCTGCTGACTGATTCGTGCCTACTCAGCTCTTTGTTCATTGCCTCCAGAGGCACATGATCAGTGTATGACACCAAACATGATCAGTGCATGATCAGTCACATGATCAGTGCATGATAAGCCACGTGATCAGTGCATGATCAGTCATGTGATCAGTGCATGATCAGTCATGTGACAGTGCATGGTAGCCACGTGATCAGTGCATGATCAGCCACGTGATCAGTGCATGATAGCCACGTGATCAGTGCATGATCAGCCACGTGATCAGTGCATGATCAGTCACGTGATCAGTGCATGATCAGCCACGTGATCAGTGCATGATAGCCACGTGATCAGTGCATGATCAGCCACGTGATCAGTGCATGATCATTCACGTGATCAGTGCATGATCAGTCACGTGATCAGTGTGATCAGCCACGTGATCAGTGCATGATCAGCCACGTGATCAGTGCATGATCAGTCACGTGATCAGTGCATGATCAGTCACGTGATCAGTGCATGATAGCTACGTGATCAGTGCATGATCAGCCACGTGATCAGTGCATGATAGCCACGTGATCAGTGCATGATAGCCACGTGATCAGTGCATGAGCCACGTGATCAGTGCATGATCAGTCACGTGATACATGTGTGATCAGCCACGTGATCAGTGCATGATGAGCCACGTGATCAGTGCATGATCAATTACGTGATCAGTGCATGATCAGTCACGTGACCAGTACATGGTTGCTACGTGATCATTGCATGATCAGCCACGTGAGCAGTGCATGATAGCCACGTGATCAGTGCATGATCAGTCACGTGATCAGTACATGATCAGTCACGTGAACAGTGCATGATCATTTACGTGATCTGTGCATGATCAGTCACGTGACCAGTATATGGTAGCCACGTGATCATTCCATGACGAGCCACGTGAGCAGTGCATGATAGCCACGTGATGTGTGCATGAGTTACGTGAGCAGAGTATGATCAGCCACGTGATCAGTGCATGAGTGCCACGTGATCAGTGCATGATATGTCACGTGACAGTGTGTGATCAGCCACGTGAACAGTGCATGATCAGCCACGTGATCAGTGCATGATAGCCACGTGATCAGTGCATGATCAGTTACGTGAGCAGTGTATGATCAGCCACGTGATCAGTGCATGATATCCAAGTGATCAGTGCATGATCATCACGTGATCAGTGTATGATCAGCCACGTGAACAGTGCATGCTCAGTCACGTGATCTGGGCCTGCTGAGCTGCGTGATTACTGTCTGCTCATCTGCTTGACAATTGCCAGCTGAGCTGCACGATTCCTGCCTGTCATCTGCTTGACAATTGCCAGCTGTGCTGCGTAATTCCTGCCTGCTCAGCTGCTTGATTATTGCCAGCTGAGCAGCATGATTCCTCACACCTGAGTTCCATGATTATTGCCTGCTGACTGTTTGATTCGTGCCTACTCAGCTCTTTGTTTATTGCCTCCAGAGGCACATGATCAGTGTATGATAGCAAACATGATCAGCGCATGATCAGTCACATGATCAGCGCCATTAAGTCACGTGATCACTACATGATAGTCATGTGATCAGTCCATGCTCAGTCACGGTATCAGTGCATGATCAGCCACGTGATCAGTGCATGATCTGTCACATGATTAGTGTATGATCATCCACGTGATCAGTGCATGGGCAGTCATGTGATCAGTGCATGATATAGACGTGATCAGTGCATGATCAGTCTCGTGATCAGTGCATGATAGCCACGTGATCAGTGCATGATCAGTCACCTGATGGGTGTATGATCATTCACGTGACCTGTACATGGTAGCTACATGATCATTGCATGATCAGCCACGTGAGTAGTGCATGATAGCCACGTGATCACTGCATGATCAGTCACGTGATCAGTGCATGATCAGTCATGTGACCAGTACATGGTAGCTGCGTGATCATGTGATCATGCATGATCAGCCACGTGATCAGTGCATGATAGCCACGTGATCAGTGCATGATCAGCCACGTGATCAGTGCATGATCAGTCACGTGATCAGTGCATGATCAGCCACGTGATCAGTGCATGATCAGTCACGTGATCAGTGCATGATCAGCCACGTGATCAGTGCATGATAGCCACGTGATCAGTGCATGATCAGTCACGTGATCAGTGCATGATCAGTCACGTGATCAGTGTATGATCAGCCACGTGATCAGTGCATGATCAGTCACGTGATCAGGGCATGCTGAGCTGCGTGATTACTGTCTGCTCATCTGCTTGACAATTGCCAGCTGAGCTGCACGATTCCTGCCTGTCATCTGCTTGACAATTGCCACCTGTGCTGCGTAATTCCTGCCTGCTCATCTACTTGATTATTGCCAGCTGAGCAGCATGATTTCTCAGAGGTGAGTTCCATGATTATAGCCTGCTGACTGATTCGTGCCTACTCAGCTCTATGTTCATTGCCTCCATAGGCACATGATCAGTGTATGACACCAAACATGATCAGTGCATGATCAGTCACATGATCAGTGCATGATAAGCCACGTGATCAGTGCATGATCAGTCACGTGATCAGTGCATGATCAGTCACGTGACAGTGCATGTAGCTGCGTGATCAGTGCATGATCAGCCACGTGATCAGTGCATGATAGCCACGTGATCAGTGCATGATCAGTCACGTGATCAGTGCATGATCAGTCACGTGATCAGTGCATGATCAGTCACGTGATCAGTGCATGATCAATTACGTGATCAGTGCATGATCAGTCACGTGACCAGTGCATGGCAGCTCCGTGATCATTGCATGATCAGCCACGTGATCAGTGCATGATAGCCACGTGATCAGTGCATGATAGCCACGTGATCAGTGCATGATCAGTCACGTGATCAGTGTGTGATCAGCCACGTGATCAGTGCATGATCAGCCACGTGATCAGTGCATGATAGCCACGTGATCAGTGCATGATCAGTCACGTGATCAGTGCATGATCAGTCACGTGATCAGTGTGATCAGCCACGTGATCAGTGCATGATCAGCCACGTGATCAGTGCATGATCAGTCACGTGATCAGTGCATGATCAGTCACGTGATCAGTGCATGATAGCTACGTGATCAGTGCATGATCAGCCACGTGATCAGTGCATGATAGCCACGTGATCAGTGCATGATCAGCCACGTGATCAGTGCATGATCAGCCACGTGATCAGTGCATGATCAGTCACGTGATCATGTGTGATCAGCCACGTGATCAGTGCATGATAGCCACGTGATCAGTGCATGATCAGTCACGTGATCAGTGCATGATCAGTCACGTGATCAGTGCATGATAGCCACGTGATCAGTGCATGATCAGCCACGTGATCAGTGCATGATAGCCACGTGATCAGTGCATGATCAGTCACGTGATCAGTGCATGATCAGTCACGTGATCAGTGCATGATCAGCCACGTGATCAGTGCATGATCAGTCACGTGATCAGTGCATGATAGCTACGTGATCAGTGCATGATCAGCCACGTGATCAGTGCATGATAGCCACGTGATCAGTGCATGAGCCACGTGATCAGTGCATGATCAGTCACGTGATCAGTGCATGATCAGTCACGTGAACAGTGCATGATCATTTACGTGATCAGTGCATGATCAGTCACGTGACCAGTATATGGTAGCTACGTGATCATTCCATGACGAGCCACGTGAGCAGTGCATGATAGCCACGTGATGTGTGCATGAGTTACGTGAGCAGAGTATGATCAGCCACGTGATCAGTGCATGAGTGCCACGTGATCAGTGCATGATATGTCACGTGACAGGTGTGTGATCAGCCACGTGAACAGTGCATGTTCAGCCACGTGATCAGTGCATGATAGCCACGTGATCAGTGCATGATCAGTTACGTGAGCAGTGTATGATCAGCCACGTGATCAGTGCATGGTCAGACACGTGAACAGTGTATGATCAGCCACGTGATCAGTGCATGATATCCAAGTGATCAGTGCATGATCATCACGTGATCAGTGTATGATCAGCCACGTGAACAGTGCATGCTCAGTCACGTGATCTGGGCCTGCTGAGCTGCGTGATTACTGTCTGCTCATCTGCTTGACAATTGCCAGCTGAGCTGCACGATTCCTGCCTGTCATCTGCTTGACAATTGCCAGCTGTGCTGCGTAATTCCTGCCTGCTCAGCTGCTTGATTATTGCCAGCTGAGCAGCATGATTCCTCACAGCTGAGTTCCATGATTATTGCCTGCTGACTGTTTGATTCGTGCCTACTCAGCTCTTTGTTTATTGCCTCCAGAGGCACATGATCAGTGTATGATAGCAAACATGATCAGTGCATGATCAGTCACATGATCAGCGCCATTAAGTCACGTGATCACTACATGATAGTCATGTGATCAGTCCATGCTCAGTCACGGTATCAGTGCATGATCAGCCACGTGATCAGTGCATGATCTGTCACATGATTAGTGTATGATCATCCACGTGATCAGTGCATGGGCAGTCATGTGATCAGTGCATGATATAGACGTGATCAGTGCATGATCAGTCCCGTGATCAGTGCATGATCAGCCACGTGATCAGTGCATGATCAGCCACGTGATCAGTGCATGATCAGTCACGTGATCAGTGCATGATCAGTCACGTGATCAGTGCATGGTAGCTACGTGATCATGCATGATCAGCCACGTGATCAGTGCATGATAGCCACGTGATCAGTGCATGATCAGTCACGTGATCAGTGCATGATCAGTCACGTGATCAGTGCATGATCAGCCACGTGATCAGTGCATGATCAGCCACGTGATCAGTGCATGATCAGCCACGTGATCAGTGCATGATCAGCCACGTGATCAGTGCATGATAGCCACGTGATCAGTGCATGATCAGTCACGTGATCATGTGTGATCAGCCACGTGATCAGTGCATGATCAGCCACGTGATCAGTGCATGATCAGCCACGTGATCAGTGCATGATCAGCCACGTGATCAGTGCATGATCAATTACGTGATCAGTGCATGATCAGTCACGTGACCAGTACATGGTTGCTACGTGATCGTTGCATGATCAGCCACGTGAGCAGTGCATGATAGCCACGTGATCAGTGCATGATCAGTCACGTGATCAGTACATGATCAGTCACGTGAACAGTGCATGATCATTTACGTGATCAGTGCATGATCAGTCACGTGACCAGTATATGGTAGCTACGTGATCATTCCATGATCAGCCACGTGAGCAGTGCATGATAGCCACGTGATGTGTGCATGAGTTACGTGAGCAGAGTATGATCAGCCACGTGATCAGTGCATGAGTGCCACGTGATCAGTGCATGATATGTCACGTGACAGGTGTGTGATCAGCCACGTGAACAGTGCATGATCAGCCACGTGATCAGTGCATGATAGCCACGTGATCAGTGCATGATCAGTTACGTGAGCAGTGTATGATCAGCCACGTGATCAGTGCATGATATCCAAGTGATCAGTGCATGATCATCACGTGATCAGTGTATGATCAGCCACGTGAACAGTGCATGCTCAGTCACGTGATCTGGGCCTGCTGAGCTGCGTGATTACTGTCTGCTCATCTGCTTGACAATTGCCAGCTGAGCTGCACGATTCCTGCCTGTCATCTGCTTGACAATTGCCAGCTGTGCTGCGTAATTCCTGCCTGCTCAGCTGCTTGATTATTGCCAGCTGAGCAGCATGATTCCTCACACCTGAGTTCCATGATTATTGCCTGCTGACTGTTTGATTCGTGCCTACTCAGCTCTTTGTTTATTGCCTCCAGAGGCACATGATCAGTGTATGATAGCAAACATGATCAGCGCATGATCAGTCACATGATCAGCGCCATTAAGTCACGTGATCACTACATGATAGTCATGTGATCAGTCCATGCTCAGTCACGGTATCAGTGCATGATCAGCCACGTGATCAGTGCATGATCTGTCACATGATTAGTGTATGATCATCCACGTGATCAGTGCATGGGCAGTCATGTGATCAGTGCATGATATAGACGTGATCAGTGCATGATCAGTCACGTGATCAGTGCATGATAGCCACGTGATCAGTGCATGATCAGTCACCTGATGGGTGTATGATCATTCACGTGACCTGTACATGGTAGCTACATGATCATTGCATGATCAGCCACGTGAGTAGTGCATGATAGCCACGTGATCAGTGCATGATCAGTCACGTGATCAGTGCATGATCAGTCATGTGACCAGTACATGGTAGCTGCGTGATCATGCGTGATCATGCATGATCAGCCACGTGATCAGTGCATGATAGCCACGTGATCAGTGCATGATCAGCCACGTGATCAGTGCATGATCAGTCACGTGATCAGTGCATGATCAGCCACGTGATCAGTGCATGATCAGCCACGTGATCAGTGCATGTCAGCCACGTGATCAGTGCATGATAGCCACGTGATCAGTGCATGATCAGTCACGTGATCAGTGCATGATCAGTCACGTGATCAGTGTATGATCAGCCACGTGATCAGTGCATGCTCAGTCACGTGATCAGGGCCTGCTGAGCTGCGTGATTACTGTCTGCTCATCTGCTTGACAATTGCCAGCTGAGCTGCATGATTCCTGCCTGTCATCTGCTTGACAATTGCCACCTGTGCTGCGTAATTCCTGCCTGCTCATCTACTTGATTATTGCCAGCTGAGCAGCATGATTTCTCAGAGGTGAGTTCCATGATTATAGCCTGCTGACTGATTCGTGCCTACTCAGCTCTATGTTCATTGCCTCCAGAGGCACATGATCAGTGTATGACACCAAACATGATCAGTGCATGATCAGTCACATGATCAGTGCATGATAAGCCACGTGATCAGTGCATGATCAGTTACGTGATCAGTGCATGATCAGTCACGTGACAGTGCATGATAGCCACGTGATCAGTGCATGATCAGCCACGTGATCAGTGCATGATAGCCACGTGATCAGTGCATGATAGCCACGTGATCAGTGCATGATCAGTCACGTGATCAGTGCATGATCAGCCACGTGATCAGTGCATGATCAGCCACGTGATCAGTGCATGATCAGCCACGTGATCAGTGCATGATCAGTCACGTGATCAGTGCATGATCAGTCACGTGATCAGTGTGATCAGCCACGTGATCAGTGCATGATCAGCCACGTGATCAGTGCATGATCAGTCACGTGATCAGTGCATGATCAGTCACGTGACCAGTGCATGATAGCTACGTGATCAGTGCATGATCAGCCACGTGATCAGTGCATGATAGCCACGTGATCAGTGCATGATAGCCACGTGATCAGTGCATGAGCCACGTGATCAGTGCATGATCAGTCACGTGATCATGTGTGATCAGCCACGTGATCAGTGCATGATGAGCCACGTGATCAGTGCATGATCAATTACGTGATCAGTGCATGATCAGTCACGTGACCAGTACATGGTTGCTACGTGATCAGTGCATGATCAGCCACGTGAGCAGTGCATGATAGCCACGTGATCAGTGCATGATCAGTCACGTGATCAGTACATGATCAGTCACGTGAACAGTGCATGATTTACGTGATCAGTGCATGATCAGTCACGTGACCAGTATATGGTAGCTACGTGATCATTCCATGACAGCCACGTGAGCAGTGCATGATAGCCACGTGATGTGTGCATGAGTTACGTGAGCAGAGTATGATCAGCCACGTGATCAGTGCATGAGTGCCACGTGATCAGTGCATGATATGTCACGTGACAGGTGTGTGATCAGCCACGTGATCAGTGCATGATCAGCCACGTGATCAGTGCATGATAGCCACGTGATCAGTGCATGATCAGTTACGTGATCAGTGTATGATCAGCCACGTGATCAGTGCATGATATCCAAGTGATCAGTGCATGATCATCACGTGATCAGTGTATGATCAGCCACGTGAACAGTGCATGCTCAGTCACGTGATCTGGGCCTGCTGAGCTGCGTGATTACTGTCTGCTCATCTGCTTGACAATTGCCAGCTGAGCTGCACGATTCCTGCCTGTCATCTGCTTGACAATTGCCAGCTGTGCTGCGTAATTCCTGCCTGCTCAGCTGCTTGATTATTGCCAGCTGAGCAGCATGATTCCTCACACCTGAGTTCCATGATTATTGCCTGCTGACTGTTTGATTCGTGCCTACTCAGCTCTTTGTTTATTGCCTCCAGAGGCACATGATCAGTGTATGATAGCAAACATGATCAGCGCATGATCAGTCACATGATCAGCGCCATTAAGTCACGTGATCACTACATGATAGTCATGTGATCAGTCCATGCTCAGTCACGGTATCAGTGCATGATCAGCCACGTGATCAGTGCATGATCTGTCACAAGATTAGTGTATGATCATCCACGTGATCAGTGCATGGGCAGTCATGTGATCAGTGCATGATATAGACGTGATCAGTGCATGATCAGTCTCGTGATCAGTGCATGATAGCCACGTGATCAGTGCATGATCAGTCACCTGATGGGTGTATGATCATTCACGTGACCTGTACATGGTAGCTACATGATCATTGCATGATCAGCCACGTGAGTAGTGCATGATAGCCACGTGATCAGTGCATGATCAGTCACGTGATCAGTGCATGATCAGTCATGTGACCAGTACATGGTAGCTGCGTGATCATGCGTGATCATGCATGATCAGCCACGTGATCAGTGCATGATAGCCACGTGATCAGTGCATGATCAGCCACGTGATCAGTGCATGATCAGTCACGTGATCAGTGCATGATCAGCCACGTGATCAGTGCATGATCAGGCACGTGATCAGTGCATGTCAGCCAAGTGATCAGTGCATGATAGCCACGTGATCAGTGCATGATCAGTCACGTGATCAGTGCATGATCAGTCACGTGATCAGTGTGTGATCAGCCACGTGATCAGTGCATGATCAGTCACGTGATCAGGGCCTGCTGAGCTGCGTGATTACTGTCTGCTCATCTGCTTGACAATTGCCAGCTGAGCTGCACGATTCCTGCCTGTCATCTGCTTGACAATTGCCACCTGTGCTGCGTAATTCCTGCCTGCTCAGCTACTTGATTATTGCCAGCTGAGCAGCATGATTTCTCAGAGCTGAGTTCCATGATTATAGCCTGCTGACTGATTCGTGCCTACTCAGCTCTATGTTCATTGCCTCCAGAGGCACATGATCAGTGTATGACACCAAACATGATCAGTGCATGATCAGTCACATGATCAGTGCATGATAAGCCACGTGATCAGTGCATGATCAGTTACGTGATCAGTGCATGATCAGTCACGTGACAGTACATGGTAGCTGCGTGATCAGTGCATGATCAGCCACGTGATCAGTGCATGATAGCTACGTGATCAGTGCATGATCAGTCACGTGATCAGTGCATGATCAGTTACGTGATCAGTGCATGATCAGTCACGTGATCAGTGCATGATCAATCACGTGATCAGTGCATGATCAGTCACGTGACCAGTGCATGGCAGCTCCGTGATCAGTGCATGATCAGCCACGTGATCAGTGCATGATAGCCACGTGATCAGTGCATGATAGCCACGTGATCAGTGCATGATCAGTCACGTGATAGTGTGTGATCAGCCACGTGATCAGGGCATGTTATCCACGTGATCAGTGCAGGATAGCCACGTGATCACTTCATGATTATTTACGTGATCTGTGCATGATCAGTCACGTGATCGAGTGTGATCAGCCACGTGATCAGTGCGTGATGAGCCATGTGATCAGTGCAGGATCAATTACGTGATCAGTGCATGATCAGTCACGTGACAAGTACATGGTAGCTACGTGATCATTGCGTGATCAGCCACGTGATCAGTTCATGATAGCTACGTGATCAGTGCATGATAGCCACATGATCAGTGCATGAGCAGCCACGTGATCAGTGCATGATCAGTCACGTGATACATGTGTGATCAGCCAGGTGATCAGCGCATTATGAGCCACGTGATCAGTGCAGGATCAATTACGTGATCAGTGCATGATCAGTCACGTGACAAGTACATGGTTGCTACGTGATCCTTGCATGATCAGCCACATGAGCAGAGCATGATAGCCACGTGATCAGTGCATGATCAGTCACGTGATCAGTACATGATCAGTCTCTTGAACAGTGCATGATCATTGACGTGATCTGTGCATCATCAGTCACATGACCAGTATATGGTAGCTACGTGATCATTCCATGACGAGCCACGTGAGCAGCGCATGATAGCCACGTGATGTGCGCATGAGTTACGTGAGCAGAGTATGATCAGCCACGTGATCAGTGCATGAGTGCCACGTGATCAGTGCATGATATGTCACGTGACAGGTGTGTGATCAGCCACGTGAACAGTGCATGTTCAGCCACGTGATCAGTGCATGATTGCCACGTGATCAGTGCATGATCAGTTACCTGAGCAGTGTATGATCAGCGACGTGATCAGTGCATGGTCAAACACGTGAACAGTGTATGATCAGCCACGTGATCAGTGCATGATATCCACATGATCAGTGCATGATCATCACGTGATCAGTGCATGATGAGCCACTTGATCAGTGCAGGATTCATTACGTGATCAGTGCATGATCAGTCACGTGACCAGTACATGGTTGCTACGCGATCCTTGCATGATCAGCCACGTGAGCAGAGCATGATAGCCACGTGATGTGTGCATGAGTTACGTGAGCAGAGTATGATCAGCCACGTGATCAGTGCATGAGTGTCACGTGATCAGTGCATGATATGTCACGTGACAGGTGTGTGATCAGCCACATGAACAGTGCATGTTCAGCCACGTGATCAGTGCATGACAGCCACGTGATCAGTGCATGAGAGCCACGTGATCAGTGCATGATCAGTCACGTGATACATGTGTGATCAGCCACGTGATCAGTGCATGATGAGCCACGTGATCAGTGCAGGATCAATTACGTGATCAGTGCATGATCAGTCACGTGACCAGTACATGGTTGCTACGTGATCGTTGCATGATCAGCCACGTGAGCAGAGTATGATAGCCACGTGGTCAGTGCATGATCAGTCACGTGATCAGTACATGATCAGTCACGTGAACAGTGCATGATCATTTACGTGATCTTTGCATGAGCAGTCACGTTACCAGTATATGGTTGCTACGTGATCATTCCATGACGAGCCACGTGAGCAGTGCATGATAGCCACGTGATGTGTGCATGAGTTACGTGAGCAGAGTATGATCAGCCACGTGATCAGTGCATGAGTGCCACTTGATCAGTGCATGATATGTCACGTGACAGGTGTGTGATCAGCCACGTGAACAGTGCATGTTCAGCCACGTGATCAGTGCATGATAGCCACGTGATCAGTGCATGATCAGTTACGTGAGCAGTGTATGATCAGCCACGTGATCAGTGCATGGTCAGACACGTGAACAGTGTATGATCAGCCACGTGATCAGTGCATGATATCCAAGTGATCAGTGCATGATCATCACGTGATCAGTGTATGATCAGCCACGTGAACAGTGCTTGCTCAGTCACGTGATCTGGGCCTGCTGAGCTGCGTGATTACTGTCTGCTCATCTGCTTGACAATTGCCAGCTGAGCTGCACGATTCCTGCCTGTCATCTGCTTGACAATTGCCAGCTGTGCTGCGTAATTCCTGCCTGCTCAGCTGCTTGATTATTGCCAGCTGAGCAGCACGATTCCTCACACCTGTGTTCCATGATTATTGCCTGCTGACTCTTTGATTCGTGCCTACTCAGCTCTTTGTTTATTGCTTCCAGAGGCTCATGATCACTGTATGATAGCAAACATGATCAGGGCATAATCAGTCACATGATCAGCGCCATTAAGTCACGTGATCACTACATGATAGTCATGTGATCAGTCCATGCTCAGTCACGGTATCAGTGCATGATCAGCCACGTGATCAGTGCATGATCTGTCACAAAATTAGTGTATGATCATCCACGTGATCAGTGCACGGGCAGTCATGTTATCTGTGCATGATATAGACTTGAACAGTGCATGATCAGTCCCGTGATCATTGCATGATCAGCCACGTGAGTAGTTCATGATCGCCACGTGATCACTGCATGATCAGTCACGTGATCAGTGCATGATCAGTCATGTGACCAGTACATGGTAGCTGCGTGATCATGGCATGATCAGCCACGTGAGCAGTGCATGATAGCCACGTGATCAGTGCATGATCAGACACGAGATCAGTGCATGATCAGTATCGTGATCAGTGCATGATCAGCCACGTGATCAGTGCATGACCAGGCACGTGATCAGTGTATGTCCAGCCAAGTTTTCAGTGCATGATAGCCACGTGATCAGTGCATGAGAGCCACGTGATCAGTGCATGGTCAGTCACGTGATACATGTGTGATCAGCCACGTGATCAGTGCGTGATGAGCCACGTGATCAGTGCAGGATCAATTACGTGATCAGTGCATGATGAGTCACGTGACCAGTACATGGTTGCTACGCGATCGTTGCATGATCAGCCACGTGAGCAGAGCATGATAGCCACGTGATCAGTGCATGATCAGTTACGTGAGCAGTTTATGATCAGCCACGTGATCAGTGCATGGTCAGACACGTGAACAGTGTATGATCAGCCACGTGATCAGTGCATGATATCCAAGTGATCAGTGCATGATCATCACGTGATCAGTGTATGATCAGCCACGTGAACAGTGCATGCTCAGTCACGTGATCTGGGCCTGCTGAGCTGCGTGATTACTGTCTGCTCATCTGCTTGACAATTGCCAGCTGAGCTGCACGATTCCTGCCTGTCATCTGCTTGACAATTGCCAGCTGTGCTGCGTAATTCCTGCCTGCTCAGCTGCTTGATTATTGCCAGCTGAGCAGCATGATTCCTCACAGCTGAGTTCCATGATTATTGCCTGCTGACTGTTTGATTCGTGCCTACTCAGCTCTTTGTTTATTGCCTCCAGAGGCACATGATCAGTGTATGATAGCAAACATGATCAGCGCATGATCAGTCACATGATCAGCGCCATTAAGTCACGTGTTCACTACATGATAGTCATGTGATCAGTCCATGCTCAGTCACGGTATCAGTGCATGATCAGCCACGTGATCAGTGCATGATCTGTCACAAGATTAGTGTATGATCATCCATGTGATCAGTGCACGGGCAGTCATGTGATCAGTGCATGATATAGACGTGAACAGTGCATGATCAGTCTCGTGATCAGTGCATAAGAGCCACGTGATCAATGCATGATCAGTCACGTGATACATGTGTGATCAGCCACGTGATCAGTGCATGATGAGCCACGTGATCAGTGCAGGATCAATTACGTGATCAGTGCATGATCAGTCACGTGACCAGTACATGGTTGCTACGTGATCATTGCATGATCAGCCACGTGAGCAGAGCATGATAGCCACGTGGTCAGTGCATGATCAGTCACGTGATCAGTACATGATGAGTCACGTGAACAGTGCATGATCATTTACGTGATCTTTGCATGATCAGTCACGTTACCAGTATATGGTTGCTACGTGATCATTCCATGACGAGCCACGTGTGCAGTGCATGATAGCCACGTGATGTGTGCATGAGTTACGTGAGCAGAGTATGATCAGCCACGTGATCAGTGCATGAGTGCCACGTGATCAGTGCATGATATGTCACGTGACAGGTGTGTGATCAGCCACGTGAACAGTGCATGTTCAGCCACGTGATCAGTGCATGATAGCCACGTGATCAGTGCATGATCAGTTACGTGAGCAGTGTATGATCAGCCACGTGATCAGTGCATGATATCCAAGTGATCAGTGCATGATCATCACGTGATCAGTGTATGATCAGCCACGTGAACAGTGCATGCTCAGTCCCGTGATCTGGGCCTGCTGAGCTGCGTGATTACTGTCTGCTCATCTGCTTGACAATTGCCAGCTGAGCTGCACGATTCCTGCCTGTCATCTGCTTGACAATTGCCAGCTGTGCTACGTAATTCCTGCCTGCTCAGCTGCTTGATTATTGCCAGCTGAGCAGCATGATTCCTCACACCTGAGTTCCATGATTATTGCCTGCTGACTGTTTGATTCGTGCCTACTCAGCTCTTTGTTTATTGCCTCCAGAGGCACATGATCAGTGTATGATAGCAAACATGATCAGCGCATGATCAGTCACATGATCAGCGCCATTAAGTCACGTGATCACTACATGATAGTCATGTGATCAGTCCATGCTCACTCACGGTATCAGTGCATGATCAGCCACGTGATCAGTGCATGATCTGTCACAAGATTAGTGTATGATCATCCACGTGATCAGTGCACGGGCAGTCATGTGATCAGTGCATGATATAGACGTGAACAGTGCATGATCAGTCTCGTGATCAGTGCATGATAGCCACGTGATCAGTGCATGATCAGTCACCTGATGGGTGTATGATCATTCACGTGACCTGTACATGGTAGCTACATGATCATTGCATGATCAGCCACGTGAGTAGTTCATGATAGCCACGTGATCACTGCATGATCAGTCACGTGATCAGTGCATGATCAGTCATGTGACCAGTACATGGTAGCTGCGTGATCATGGCGTGATCATGGCATGATCAGCCAGGTGAGCAGTGCATGATAGCCACGTGATCAGTGCATGATCAGACACGAGATCAGTGCATGATCAGTCACGTGATCAGTGCATGATCAGCCACGTGATCAGTGCATGACCAGGCACGTGATCAGTGTATGTCCAGCCAAGTGATCAGTGCATGATAGCCACGTGATCAGTGCATGATCATTCACATGATCAGTGCATGATCAGTCATGTGATAGGTGTGTGATCAGCCACGTGAACAGTGCATGCTCAGTCACGTGATCAGGGCCTGCTGAGCTGTGTGATTACTGTCTGCTCATCTGCTTGACAATTGCCAGCTGAGCTGCATGATTCCTGCCTGTCAGCTGCTTGACAATTGCCACCTGTGCTGCGTAATTCCTGCCTGCTCATCTACTTGATTATTGCCAGCTCAGCAGCATGATTTCTCAGAGGTGAATTACATGATTATAGCCTGCTGACTGATTCCTGCCTACTCAGCTCTATGTTCATTGCCTCCATAGGCACATGATCAGTGTGTGACACCAAACATGATCAGCACATGATCAGTCACATGATCAAAGAATGATAAGCCAGGTGATCAGTGCATGATCAATTATGTGATCAGTGCATGATCAGTCATGTGACAAGTACATGGTAGCTGCGTGATCATTGCATGATCAGCCACGTGATCAGTGCATGATAGCCACGTGATCAGTGCATGATAGCCACGTGATCAGTGCATGATTAGTCACGTGATACGTGTGTGATCAGCCACATTATCAGTGCATGTTATCCACGTGATCAGTGCAGGATAGCCACGTGATCACTTCATGATTATTTACGTGATCTGTACATGATCAGTCACGTGATACAGTGTGATCAGCCACCGGATCAGTGCGTGATGAGCCATGTGATCAGTGCAGGATCAATTACGTGATCAGTGCATGATCAGTCACATGACCAGTACATGGTAGCTACGTGATCATTGCGTGATCAGCCACGTGATCAGATCATGATAGCCACGTGATCAGTGCATGATAGCCACATGATCAGTGCATGAGCACACGTGATCAGTGCATGATCAGTCACGTGATACATGTGTGATCAGCCACGTGATCAGCGCATTATGAGCCACGTGATCAGTGCAGGATCAATTACGTGATCAGTGCATGATCAGTCACTTGACAAGTACATGGTTGCTACGTGATCCTTGCATGATCAGCCACATGAGCAGAGCATGATAGCCACGTGATCAGTGCATGATCAGTCACGTGATCAGTACATGATCAGTCTCTTGAACAGTGCATGATCATTGACGTGATCTGTGCATCATCAGTCACATGACCAGTATATGGTAGCTACGTGATCATTCCATGACGAGCCACGTGAGCAGCGCATGATAGCCACGTGATGTGTGCATGAGTTACGTGAGCAGAGTATGATCAGCCACGTGATCAGTGCATGAGTGCCACGTGATCAGTGCATGATATGTCACGTGACAGGTGTGTGATCAGCCACGTGAACAGTGCAGGTTCAGCCAAGTGATCAGTGCATGATTGCCACGTGATCAGTGCATGATCAGTTACCTGAGCAGTGTATGATCAGCGACGTGATCAGTGCATGGTCAAACATGTGAACAGTGTATGATCAGCCACGTGATCAGTGCATGATATCCACATGATCAGTGCATGATCATCACGTGATCAGTGCATGATGAGCCACTTGATCAGTGCAGGATTCATTACGTGATCAGTGCATGATCAGTCACGTGAAGAGTACATGGTTGCTACGTGATCCTTGCATGATCAGCCACGTGAGCAGAGCATGATAGCCACGTGATGTGTGCATGAGTTACGTGAGCAGAGTATGATCAGCCACGTGATCAGTGCATGAGTGTCACGTGATCAGTGCATGATATGTCACGTGACAGGTGTGTGATCAGCCACATGAACAGTGCATGTTCAGCCACGTGATCAGTGCATGAGCCACGTGATCAGTGCATGAGAGCCACGTGATCAGTGCATGATCAGTCACGTGATACATGTGTGATCAGCCACGTGATCAGTGCATGATAAGCCACGTGATCAGTGCAGGATCAATTACGTGATCAGTGCATGATCAGTCACGTGACCAGTACATGGTTGCTACGTGATCGTTGCATGATCAGCCACGTGAGCAGAGCATGATAGCCACGTGGTCAGTGCATGATCAGTCACGTGATCAGTACATGATCAGTCACGTGAACAGTGCATGATCATTTACGTGATCTTTGCATGATCAGTCACGTTACCAGTATATGGTTGCTACGTGATCATTCCATGACGAGCCACGTGAGCAGTGCATGATAGCCACGTGATGTGTGCATGAGTTACGTGAGCAGAGTATGATCAGCCACGTGATCAGTGCATGAGTGCCACTTGATCAGTGCATGATATGTCACGTGACAGGTGTGTGATCAGCCACTTGAACAGTGCATGTTCAGCCACGTGATCAGTGCATGATAGCCACGTGATCAGTGCATGATCAGCTACGTGAGCAGTGTATGATCAGCCACGTGATCAGTGCATGGTCAGACACGTGAACAGTGTATGATCAGCCACGTGATCAGTGCATGATATCCAAGTGATCAGTGCATGATCATCACGTGATCAGTGTATGAATCAGCCACGTGAACAGTGCTTGCTCAGTCACGTGATCTGGGCCTGCTGAGCTGCGTGATTACTGTCTGCTGATCTGCTTGACAATTGCCAGCTGAGCTGCACGATTCCTGCCTGTCATCTGCTTGACAATTGCCAGCTGTGCTGCGTAATTCCTGCCTGCTCAGCTGCTTGATTATTGCCAGCTGAGCAGCACGATTCCTCACACCTGTGTTCCATGATTATTGCCTGCTGACTCTTTGATTCGTGCCTACTCAGCTCTTTGTTTATTGCTTCCAGAGGCACATGATCACTGTATGATAGCAAACATGATCAGGGCATAATCAGTCACATGATCAGCGCCATTAAGTCACGTGATCACTACATGATAGTCATGTGATCAGTCCATGCTCAGTCACGGTATCAGTGCATGATCAGCCACGTGATCAGTGCATGATCTGTCACAAAATTAGTGTATGATCATCCACGTGATCAGTGCACGGGCAGTCATGTTATCTGTGCATGATATAGACTTGAACAGTGCATGATCAGTCCCGTGATCATTGCATGATCAGCCACGTGAGTAGTTCATGATCGCCACGTGATCACTGCATGATCAGTCACGTGATCAGTGCATGATCAGTCATGTGACCAGTACATGGTAGCTGCGTGATCATGGCATGATCAGCCACGTGAGCAGTGCATGATAGCCACGTGATCAGTGCATGATCAGACACGAGATCAGTGCATGATCAGTAACGTGATCAGTGCATGATCAGCCACGTGATCAGTGCATGACCAGGCACGTGATCAGTGTATGTCCAGCCAAGTTTTCAGTGCATGATAGCCACGTGATCAGTGCATGAGGAGCCACGTGATCAGTGCATGGTCAGTCACGTGATACATGTGTGATCAGCCACGTGATCAGTGCGTGATGAGCCACGTGATCAGTGCAGGATCAATTACGTGATCAGTGCATGATGAGTCACGTGACCAGTACATGGTTGCTACGTGATCGTTGCATGATCAGCCACGTGAGCAGAGCATGATAGCCACGTGATCAGTGCATGATCAGTTACGTGAGCAGTTTATGATCAGCCACGTGATCAGTGCATGTTCAGACACGTGAACAGTGTATGATCAGCCACGTGATCAGTGCATGATATCCAAGTGATCAGTGCATGATCATCACGTGATCAGTGTATGATTAGCCACGTGAACAGTGCATGCTCAGTCACGTGATCTGGGCCTGCTGAGCTGCGTGATTACTGTCTGCTCATCTGCTTGACAATTGCCAGCTGAGCTGCACGATTCCTGCCTGTCATCTGCTTGACAATTGCCAGCTGTGCTGCGTAATTCCTGCATGCTCAGCTGCTTGATTATTGCCAGCTGAGCAGCATGATTCCTCACACCTGAGTTCCATGATTATTGCCTGCTGACTGTTTGATTCGTGCCTACTCAGCTCTTTGTTTATTGCCTCCAGAGGCACATGATCAGTGTATGATAGCAAACATGATCAGCGCATGATCAGTCACATGATCAGCGCCATTAAGTCACGTGATCACTACATGATAGTCATGTGATCAGTCCATGCTCAGTCACGGTATCAGTGCATGATCAGCCACGTGATCAGTGCATGATCTGTCACAAGATTAGTGTATGATCATCCACGTGATCAGTGCACGGGCAGTAATGTGATCAGTGCATGATATAGACGTGAACAGTGCATGATCAGTCTCGTGATCAGTGCATAAGAGCCACGTGATCAATGCATGATCAGTCACGTGATACATGTGTGATCAGCCACGTGATCAGTGCATGATGAGCCACGTGATCAGTGCAGGATCAATTACGTGATCAGTGCATGATCAGTCACGTGACCAGTACATGGTTGCTACGTGATCATTGCATGATCAGCCACGTGAGCAGAGCATGATAGCCACGTGGTCAGTGCATGATCAGTCACGTGATCAGTACATGATGAGTCACGTGAACAGTGCATGATCATTTACGTGATCTTTGCATGATCAGTCACGTTACCAGTATATGGTTGCTACGTGATCATTCCATGACGAGCCACGTGTGCAGTGCATGATAGCCACGTGATGTGTGCATGAGTTACGTGAGCAGAGTATGATCAGCCACGTGATCAGTGCATGAGTGCCACGTGATCAGTGCATGATATGTCACGTGACAGGTGTGTGATCAGCCACGTGAACAGTGCATGTTCAGCCACGTGATCAGTGCATGATAGCCACGTGATCAGTGCATGATCAGTTACGTGAGCAGTGTATGATCAGCCACGTGATCAGTGCATGATATCCAAGTGATCAGTGCATGATCATCACGTGATCAGTGTATGATCAGCCACGTGAACAGTGCATGCTCAGTCCCGTGATCAGGGCCTGCTGAGCTGCGTGATTACTGTCTGCTCATCTGCTTGACAATTGCCAGCTGAGCTGCACGATTCCTGCCTGTCATCTGCTTGACAATTGCCAGCTGTGCTGCGTAATTCCTGCCTGCTCAGCTGCTTGATTATTGCCAGCTGAGCAGCATGATTCCTCACACCTGAGTTCCATGATTATTGCCTGCTGACTGTTTGATTCGTGCCTACTCAGCTCTTTGTTTATTGCCTCCAGAGGCACATGATCAGTGTATGATAGCAAACATGATCAGCGCATGATCAGTCACATGATCAGCGCCATTAAGTCACGTGATCACTACATGATAGTCATGTGATCAGTCCATGCTCACTCACGGTATCAGTGCATGATCAGCCACGTGATCAGTGCATGATCTGTCACAAGATTAGTGTATGATCATCCACGTGATCAGTGCACGGGCAGTCATGTGATCAGTGCATGATATAGACGTGAACAGTGCATGATCAGTCTCGTGATCAGTGCATGATAGCCACGTGATCAGTGCATGATCAGTCACCTGATGGGTGTATGATCATTCACGTGACCTGTACATGGTAGCTACATGATCATTGCATGATCAGCCACGTGAGTAGTTCATGATAGCCACGTGATCACTGCATGATCAGTCACGTGATCAGTGCATGATCAGTCATGTGACCAGTACATGGTAGCTGCGTGATCATGCGTGATCATGGCATGATCAGCCACGTGAGCAGTGCATGATAGCCACGTGATCAGTGCATGATCAGACACGAGATCAGTGCATGATCAGTCACGTGATCAGTGCATGATCAGCCACGTGATCAGTGCATGACCAGGCACGTGATCAGTGTATGTCAGCCAAGTGATCAGTGCATGATAGCCACGTGATCAGTGCATGATCATTCACATGATCAGTGCATGATCAGTCATGTGATAGGTGTGTGATCAGCCACGTGAACAGTGCATGCTCAGTCACGTGATCAGGGCCTGCTGAGCTGTGTGATTACTGTCTGCTCATCTGCTTGACAATTGCCAGCTGAGCTGCATGATTCCTGCCTGTCAGCTGCTTGACAATTGCCACCTGTGCTGCGTAATTCCTGCCTGCTCATCTACTTGATTATTGCCAGCTCAGCAGCATGATTTCTCAGAGGTGAATTACATGATTATAGCCTGCTGACTGATTCCTGCCTACTCAGCTCTATGTTCATTGCCTCCATAGGCACATGATCAGTGTGTGACACCAAACATGATCAGCACATGATCAGTCACATGATCAATGAATGATAAGCCAGGTGATCAGTGCATGATCAATTATGTGATCAGTGCATGATCAGTCATGTGACAAGTACATGGTAGCTGCGTGATCATTGCATGATCAGCCACGTGATCAGTGCATGATAGCCACGTGATCAGTGCATGATAGCCACGTGATCAGTGCATGATTAGTCACGTGATACGTGTGTGATCAGCCACATTATCAGTGCATGTTATCCACGTGATCAGTGCAGGATAGCCACGTGATCACTTCATGATTATTTACGTGATCTGTACATGATCAGTCACGTGATACGAGTGTGATCAGCCACCGGATCAGTGCGTGATGAGCCATGTGATCAGTGCAGGATCAGTTACGTGATCAGTGCATGATCAGTCACATGACCAGTACATGGTAGCTACGTGATCATTGCGTGATCAGCCACGTGATCAGTGCATGATAGCTGCGTGATCAGTGCATGATAGCCACATGATCAGTGCATGAGAGCCACGTGATCAGTGCATGATCAGTCACGTGATACATGTGTGATCAGCCACGTGATCAGCGCATTATGAGCCACGTGATCAGTGCAGGATCAATTACGTGATCAGTGCATGATCAGTCACGTGACAAGTACATGGTTGCTACGTGATCCTTGCATGATCAGCCACATGAGCAGAGCATGATAGCCACGTGATCAGTGCATGATCAGTCACGTGATCAGTACATGATCAGTCTCTTGAACAGTGCATGATCATTGACGTGATCTGTGCATCATCAGTCACATGACCAGTATATGGTAGCTACGTGATCATTCCATGACGAGCCACGTGAGCAGCGCATGATAGCCACGTGATGTGTGCATGAGTTACGTGAGCAGAGTATGATCAGCCACGTGATCAGTGCATGAGTGCCACGTGATCAGTGCATGATATGTCACGTGACAGGTGTGTGATCAGCCACGTGAACAGTGCATGTTCAGCCAAGTGATCAGTGCATGATTGCCACGTGATCAGTGCATGATCAGTTACGTGAGCAGTGTATGATCAGCCACGTGATCAGTGCATGATATCCACATGATCAGTGCATGATCATCACGTGATCAGTGTATGATCAGCCACGTGAACAGTGCATGCTCAGTCACGTGATCTGGGCCTGCTGAGCTGCGTGATTACTGTCTGCTCATCTGCTTGACAATTGCCAGCTGAGCTGCACGATTCCTGCCTGTCATCTGCTTGACAATTGCCAGCTGTGCTGCGTAATTCCTGCCTGCTCAGCTGCTTGATTATTGCCAGCTGAGCAGCATGATTCCTCACACCTGAGTTCCATGATTATTGCCTGCTGACTGTTTGATTCGTGCCTACTCAGCTCTTTGTTTATTGCCTCCAGAGGCACATGATCAGTGTATGATAGCAAACATGATCAGCGCATAATCAGTCACATGATCAGCGCCATTAAGTCACGTGATCACTACATGATAGTCATGTGATCAGTCCATGCTCACTCACGGTATCAGTGCATGATCAGCCACGTGATCAGTGCATGATCTGTCACAAGATTAGAGTATGATCATCCACGTGATCAGTGCACGGGCAGTCATGTGATCAGTGCATGATATAGACGTGAACAGTGCATGATCAGTCTCGTGATCAGTGCATGATAGCCACGTGATCAGTGCATGATCAGTCACCTGATGGGTGTATGATCATTCACGTGACCTGTACATGGTAGCTACATGATCATTGCATGATCAGCCACGTGAGTAGTTCATGATAGCCACGTGATCACTGCATGATCAGTCACGTGATCAGTGCATGATCAGCCATGTGACCAGTACATGGTAGCTGCGTGATCATGGCGTGATCATGGCATGATCAGCCACGTGAGCAGTGCATGATAGCCACGTGATCAGTGCATGATCAGACACGAGATCAGTGCATGATCAGTCACGTGATCAGTGCATGATCAGCCACGTGATCAGTGCATGACCAGGCACGTGATCAGTGTATGTCCAGCCAAATGATCAGTGCATGATAGCCACGTGATCAGTGCATGATCATTCACATGATCAGTGCATGATCAGTCATGTGATAGGTGTGTGATCAGCCACGTGAACAGTGCATGCTCAGTCACGTGATCAGGGCCTGCTGAGCTGTGTGATTACTGTCTGCTCATCTGCTTGACAATTGCCAGCTGAGCTGCACGATTCCTGCCTGTCAGCTGCTTGACAATTGCCACCTGTGCTGCGTAATTCCTGCCTGCTCATCTACTTGATTATTGCCAGCTCAGCAGCATGATTTCTCAGAGGTGAATTACATGATTATAGCCTGCTGACTGATTCCTGCCTACTCAGCTCTATGTTCATTGCCTCCATAGGCACATGATCAGTGTGTGACACCAAACATGATCAGCACATGATCAGTCACATGATCAATGAATGATAAGCCAGGTGATCAGTGCATGATCAATTATGTGATCAGTGCATGATCAGTCATGTGACAAGTACATGGTAGCTGCGTGATCATTGCATGATCAGCCACGTGAGCAGTGCATGATAGCTACGTGATCAGTGCATGATCAGTCACGTGATCTCTGCATGATCAGTTACGTGATCTGTGCATGATCAGTCACATGATCAGTGCATGATCAATTACCTGATCAGTGCATGATCAGTCACGTGACCAGTGCATGGCAGCTCCGTGATCATTGCATGATCAGCCACGTGATCAGTGCATGATAGCCACGTGATCAGTGCATGATAGCCACATGATCAGTGCATGATTAGTCACGTGATCGTGTGTGATCAGCCACGTGATCAGTGCATGTTATCCACGAGATCAGTGCAGGATAGCCACGTGATCACTTCATGATTATTCACGTGATCTGTACATGATCAGTCACGTGATACAGTGTGATCAGCCACGTGATCAGTGCGTGATGAGCCACGTGATCAGTGCAGGATCAATTACGTGATCAGTGCATGATCAGTCACATGACCAGTACATGGTAGCTACGTGATCATTGCGTGATCAGCCACGTGATCAGTTCATGATAGCCACGTGATCAGTGCATGATAGCCACATGATCAGTGCATGAGAGCCACGTGATCAGTGCATGATCAGTCACGTGATACATGTGTGATCAGCCACGTGATCAGCGCATGATGAGCCACGTGATCAGTGCAGGATCAATTACGTGATCAGTGCATGATCAGTCACGTGACAAGTACATGGTTGCTACGTGATCCTTGCATGATCAGCCACATGAGCAGAGCATGATAGCCACGTGATCAGTGCATGATCAGTCACGTGATCAGTACATGATCAGTCACGTGAACAGTGCATGATCATTGACGTGATCTGTGCATCATCAGTCACATGACCAGTATATGGTAGCTACGTGATCATTCCATGACGAGCCACGTGAGCAGCGCATGATAGCCACGTGATGTGTGCATGAGTTACGTGAGCAGAGTATGATCAGCCACGTGATCAGTGCATGAGTGCCACGTGATCAGTGCATGATATGTCACGTGACAGGTGTGTGATCAGCCACGTGAACAGTGCATGTTCAGCCACGTGATCAGTGCATGATAGCCACGTGATCAGTGCATGATCAGTTACGTGAGCAGTGTATGATCAGCCACGTGATCAGTGCATGATATCCAAGTGATCAGTGCATGATCATCACGTGATCAGTGTATGATCAGCCACGTGAACAGTGCATGCTCAGTCCCGTGATCTGGGCCTGCTGAGCTGTGTGATTACTGTCTGCTCATCTGCTTGACAATTGCCAGCTGAGCTGCACGATTCCTGCCTGTCATCTGCTTGACAATTGCCAGCTGTGCTGCGTAATTCCTGCCTGCTCAGCTGCTTGATTATTGCCAGCTGAGCAGCATGATTCCTCACACCTGAGTTCCATGATTATTGCCTGCTGACTGTTTGATTCGTGCCTACTCAGCTCTTTGTTTATTGCCTCCAGAGGCACATGATCAGTGTATGATAGCAAACATGATCAGCGCATGATCAGTCACATGATCAGCGCCATTAAGTCACGTGATCACTACATGATAGTCATGTGATCAGTCCATGCTCACTCACGGTATCAGTGCATGATCAGCCACGTGATCAGTGCATGATCTGTCACAAGATTAGTGTATGATCATCCACGTGATCAGTGCACGGGCAGTCATGTGATCAGTGCATGATATAGACGTGAACAGTGCATGATCAGTCTCGTGATCAGTGCATGATAGCCACGTGATCAGTGCATGATCAGTCACCTGATGGGTGTATGATCATTCACGTGACCTGTACATGGTAGCTACATGATCATTGCATGATCAGCCACGTGAGTAGTTCATGATAGCCACGTGATCACTGCATGATCAGTCACGTGATCAGTGCATGATCAGTCATGTGACCAGTACATGGTAGCTGCGTGATCATGGCGTGATCATGGCATGATCAGCCACGTGAGCAGTGCATGATAGCCACGTGATCAGTGCATGATCAGACACGAGATCAGTGCATGATCAGTCACGTGATCAGTGCATGATCAGCCACGTGATCAGTGCATGACCAGGCACGTGATCAGTGTATGTCCAGCCAAGTGATCAGTGCATGATAGCCACGTGATCAGTGCATGATCATTCACATGATCAGTGCATGATCAGTCATGTGATAGGTGTGTGATCAGCCACGTGAACAGTGCATGCTCAGTCACGTGATCAGGGCCTGCTGAGCTGTGTGATTACTGTCTGCTCATCTGCTTGACAATTGCCAGCTGAGCTGCACGATTCCTGCCTGTCAGCTGCTTGACAATTGCCACCTGTGCTGCGTAATTCCTGCCTGCTCATCTACTTGATTATTGCCAGCTCAGCAGCATGATTTCTCAGAGGTGAATTACATGATTATAGCCTGCTGACTGATTCCTGCCTACTCAGCTCTATGTTCATTGCCTCCATAGGCACATGATCAGTGTGTGACACCAAACATGATCAGCACATGATCAGTCACATGATCAATGAATGATAAGCCAGGTGATCAGTGCATGATCAATTATGTGATCAGTGCATGATCAGTCATGTGACAAGTACATGGTAGCTGCGTGATCATTGCATGATCAGCCACGTGAGCAGTGCATGATAGCTACGTGATCAGTGCATGATCAGTCACGTGATCTGTGCATGATCAGTTACGTGATCTGTGCAGATCAGTCCATGATCAGTGCATGATCACTGATCAGTGCATGATCAGTCACGTGACCAGTGCATGGCAGCTCGTGATCATTGCATGATCAGCCACGTGATCAGTGCATGATAGCCACGTGATCAGTGCATGATAGCCACGTGATCAGTGCATGATTAGTCACGTGATACGTGTGTGATCAGCCACATTATCAGTGCATGTTATCCACGTGATCAGTGCAGGATAGCCATGTGATCACTTCATGATTATTTACGTGATCTGTACATGATCAGTCACGTGATACGAGTGTGATCAGCCACCGGATCAGTGCGTGATGAGCCATGTGATCAGTGCAGGATCAATTACGTGATCAGTGCATGATCAGTCACATGACCAGTACATGGTAGCTACGTGATCATTGCGTGATCAGCCACGTGATCAGTTCATGATAGCTACGTGATCAGTGCATGATAGCCACATGATCAGTGCATGAGAGCCACGTGATCAGTGCATGATCAGTCACGTGATACATGTGTGATCAGCCACGTGATCAGCGCATTATGAGCCACGTGATCAGTGCAGGATCAATTACGTGATCAGTGCATGATCAGTCACGTGACAAGTACATGGTTGCTACGTGATCCTTGCATGATCAGCCACATGAGCAGAGCATGATAGCCACGTGATCAGTGCATGATCAGTCACGTGATCAGTACATGATCAGTCTCTTGAACAGTGCATGATCATTGACGTGATCTGTGCATCATCAGTCACATGACCAGTATATGGTAGCTACGTGATCATTCCATGACGAGCCACGTGAGCAGCGCATGATAGCCACGTGATGTGTGCATGAGTTACGTGAGCAGAGTATGATCAGCCACGTGATCAGTGCATGAGTGCCACGTGATCAGTGCATGATATGTCACGTGACAGGTGTGTGATCAGCCACGTGAACAGTGCATGTTCAGCCACGTGATCAGTGCATGATAGCCACGTGATCAGTGCATGATCAGTTACGTGAGCAGTGTATGATCAGCCACGTGATCAGTGCATGATATCCAAGTGATCAGTGCATGATCATCACGTGATCAGTGTATGATCAGCCACGTGAACAGTGCATGCTCAGTCACGTGATCTGGGCCTGCTGAGCTGCGTGATTACTGTCTGCTCATCTGCTTGACAATTGCCAGCTGAGCTGCACGATTCCTGCCTGTCATCTGCTTGACAATTGCCAGCTGTGCTGCGTAATTCCTGCCTGCTCAGCTGCTTGATTATTGCCAGCTGAGCAGCATGATTCCTCACACCTGAGTTCCATGATTATTGCCTGCTGACTGTTTGATTCGTGCCTACTCAGCTCTTTGTTTATTGCCTCCAGAGGCACATGATCAGTGTATGATAGCAAACATGATCAGCGCATGATCAGTCACATGATCAGCGCCATTAAGTCACGTGATCACTACATGATAGTCATGTGATCAGTCCATGCTCACTCACGGTATCAGTGCATGATCAGCCACGTGATCAGTGCATGATCTGTCACAAGATTAGTGTATGATCATCCACGTGATCAGTGCACGGGCAGTCATGTGATCAGTGCATGATATAGACGTGAACAGTGCATGATCAGTCTCGTGATCAGTGCATGATAGCCACGTGATCAGTGCATGATCAGTCACCTGATGGGTGTATGATCATTCACGTGACCTGTACATGGTAGCTACATGATCATTGCATGATCAGCCACGTGAGTAGTTCATGATAGCCACGTGATCACTGCATGATCAGTCACGTGATCAGTGCATGATCAGTCATGTGACCAGTACATGGTAGCTGCGTGATCATGGCGTGATCATGGCATGATCAGCCACGTGAGCAGTGCATGATAGCCACGTGATCAGTGCATGATCAGACACGAGATCAGTGCATGATCAGTCACGTGATCAGTGCATGATCAGCCACGTGATCAGTGCATGACCAGGCACGTGATCAGTGTATGTCCAGCCAAATGATCAGTGCATGATAGCCACGTGATCAGTGCATGATCATTCACATGATCAGTGCATGATCAGTCATGTGATAGGTGTGTGATCAGCCACGTGAACAGTGCATGCTCAGTCACGTGATCAGGGCCTGCTGAGCTGTGTGATTACTGTCTGCTCATCTGCTTGACAATTGCCAGCTGAGCTGCACGATTCCTGCCTGTCAGCTGCTTGACAATTGCCACCTGTGCTGCGTAATTCCTGCCTGCTCATCTACTTGATTATTGCCAGCTCAGCAGCATGATTTCTCAGAGGTGAATTACATGATTATAGCCTGCTGACTGATTCCTGCCTACTCAGCTCTATGTTCATTGCCTCCATAGGCACATGATCAGTGTGTGACACCAAACATGATCAGCACATGATCAGTCACATGATCAATGAATGATAAGCCAGGTGATCAGTGCATGATCAATTATGTGATCAGTGCATGATCAGTCATGTGACAAGTACATGGTAGCTGCGTGATCATTGCATGATCAGCCACGTGAGCAGTGCATGATAGCTACGTGATCAGTGCATGATCAGTCACGTGATCTCTGCATGATCAGTTACGTGATCTGTGCATGATCAGTCACATGATCAGTGCATGATCAATTACCTGATCAGTGCATGATCAGTCACGTGACCAGTGCATGGCAGCTCCGTGATCATTGCATGATCAGCCACGTGATCAGTGCATGATAGCCACGTGATCAGTGCATGATAGCCACGTGATCAGTGCATGATTAGTCACGTGATACGTGTGTGATCAGCCACGTGATCAGGGCATGTTATCCACGTGATCAGTGCAGGATAGCCATGTGATCACTTCATGATTATTTACGTGATCTGTACATGATCAGTCACGTGATACGAGTGTGATCAGCCACCGGATCAGTGCGTGATGAGCCATGTGATCAGTGCAGGATCAATTACGTGATCAGTGCATGATCAGTCACATGACCAGTACATGGTAGCTACGTGATCATTGCGTGATCAGCCACGTGATCAGTTCATGATAGCTACGTGATCAGTGCATGATAGCCACATGATCAGTGCATGAGAGCCACGAGATCAGTGCATGATCAGTCACGTGATACATGTGTGATCAGCCAGGTGATCAGCGCATTATGAGCCACGTGATCAGTGCAGGATCAATTACGTGATCAGTGCATGATCAGTCACGTGACAAGTACATGGTTGCTACGTGATCCTTGCATGATCAGCCACATGAGCAGAGCATGATAGCCACGTGATCAGTGCATGATCAGTCACGTGATCAGTACATGATCAGTCTCTTGAACAGTGCATGATCATTGACGTGATCTGTGCATCATCAGTCACATGACCAGTATATGGTAGCTACGTGATCATTCCATGACGAGCCACGTGAGCAGCGCATGATAGACACGTGATGTGTGCATGAGTTACGTAGCAGAGGTATGATCAGCCACGTGATCAGTGCATGAGTGCCACGTGATCAGTGCATGATATGTCACGTGACAGGTGTGTGATCAGCCACGTGAACAGTGCATGTTCAGCCAAGTGATCAGTGCATGATTGCCACGTGATCAGTGCATGATCAGTTACCTGAGCAGTGTATGATCAGCGACGTGATCAGTGCATGGTCAAACACGTGAACAGTGCATGATCAGCCACGTGATCAGTGCATGATCAGTCACGTGATCAGTGCATGATCATCACGTGATCAGTGCATGATGAGCCACTTGATCAGTGCAGGATTCATTACGTGATCAGTGCATGATCAGTCACGTGACCAGTACATGGTTGCTACGTGATCCTTGCATGATCAGCCACGTGAGCAGAGCATGATAGCCACGTGATGTGTGCATGAGTTACGTGAGCAGAGTATGATCAGCCACGTGATCAGTGCATGAGTGTCACGTGATCAGTGCATGATATGTCACGTGACAGGTGTGTGATCAGCCACATGAACAGTGCATGTTCAGCCACGTGATCAGTGCATGACAGCCACGTGATCAGTGCATGAGAGCCACGGGATCAGTGCATGATCAGTCACGTGATACATGTGTGATCAGCCACGTGATCAGTGCATGATGAGCCACGTGATCAGTGCAGGATCAATTACGTGATCAGTGCATGATCAGTCACGTGACCAGTACATGGTTGCTACGTGATCGTTGCATGATCAGCCACGTGAGCAGAGCATGATAGCCACGTGGTCAGTGCATGATCAGTCACGTGATCAGTACATGATCAGTCACGTGAACAGTGCATGATCATTTACGTGATCTTTGCATGATCAGTCACGTTACCAGTATATGGTTGCTACGTGATCATTCCATGACGAGCCACGTGAGCAGTGCATGATAGCCACGTGATGTGTGCATGAGTTACGTGAGCAGAGTATGATCAGCCACGTGATCAGTGCATGAGTGCCACTTGATCAGTGCATGATATGTCACGTGACAGGTGTGTGATCAGCCACGTGAACAGTGCATGTTCAGCCACGTGATCAGTGCATGATAGCCACGTGATCAGTGCATGATCAGTTACGTGAGCAGTGTATGATCAGCCACGTGATCAGTGCATGGTCAGACACGTGAACAGTGTATGATCAGCCACGTGATCAGTGCATGATATCCAAGTGATCAGTGCATGATCATCACGTGATCAGTGTATGATCAGCCACGTGAACAGTGCTTGCTCAGTCACGTGATCTGGGCCTGCTGAGCTGCGTGATTACTGTCTGCTCATCTGCTTGACAATTGCCAGCTGAGCTGCACGATTCCTGCCTGTCATCTGCTTGACAATTGCCAGCTGTGCTGCGTAATTCCTGCCTGCTCAGCTGCTTGATTATTGCCAGCTGAGCAGCACGATTCCTCACACCTGTGTTCCATGATTATTGCCTGCTGACTGTTTGATTTGTGCCTACTCAGCTCTTTGTTTATTGCCTCCAGGGCACATGATCAGTGTATGATACAAACATGATCAGCGCATGATCAGTCACATGATT
>NW_026894791.1:0-79105 GCF_032452875.1 Bos javanicus | reverse complement strand
ATGATCAGCCACGTGATCAGTGCATGATGTGCCACATGATCAGTGCATGATCATGTCACGTGATCAGGTGATGTCAGTCATCACGTGATCAGTGCATGATCAGCCACGTGATCAGTGCATGATAGCCACGTGATCAGTGCATGATCAGTCACGTGATCAGTGTATGATCAGCCACGTGATCAGTGCATGATCAGACACGTGAACAGTGTATGATCAGCCACGTGATCAGTGCATGATATCCAAGTGATCAGTGCATGATCATCACGTGATCAGTGTATGATCAGCCACGTGACAGTGCATGCTCAGTCACGTGATCTGGGCCTGCTGAGCTGCGTGATTACTGTCTGCTCATCTGCTTGACAATTGCCAGCTGAGCTGCACGATTCCTGCCTGTCATCTGCTGACAATTGCCAGCTGTGCTGCGTAATTCCTGCCTGCTCAGCTGCTGATTATTGCCAGCTGAGCAGCATGATTCCTCACACCTGAGTTCCATGATTATTGCCTGCTGACTGTTTGATTCGTGCCTACTCAGCTCTTTGTTTATTGCCTCCAGAGGCACATGTCAGTGTATGATAGCAAACATGATCAGCGCATGATCAGTCACATGATCAGCGCCATTAAGTCACGTGATCACTACATGATAGTCATGTGATCAGTCCATGCTCAGTCACGGTATCAGTGCATGATCAGCCACGTGATCAGTGCATGATCAGTCACAAGACAAGTGTATGATGTCCACGTGATCAGTGCATGGGCAGTCATGTGATCAGTGCATGATATAGACGTGATCAGTGCATGATCAGTCAGTGATCAGTGCATGATAGCCACGTGATCAGTGCATGATCAGTCACCTGATGGGTGTATGATCATTCACGTGACCTGTACATGGTAGCTACATGATCATTGCATGATCAGCCACGTGAGTAGTGCATGATAGCCACGTGATCTGCATGATCAGTCACGTGATCAGTGCATGATCAGTCATGTGACCAGTACATGGTAGCTGCGTGATCATGG
The DNA here is from genome assembly GCF_032452875.1 of Bos javanicus. Lineage (NCBI taxonomy): Eukaryota > Metazoa > Chordata > Mammalia > Artiodactyla > Bovidae > Bos > Bos javanicus. The sequence goes on along the minus strand of NW_026894791.1, from coordinate 78,088 downwards.
CATGATCAGCCACGTGATCAGTGCATGATAGCCACGTGATCAGTGCATGATCAGACACGAGATCAGTGCATGATCAGTCACGTGATCAGTGCATGATCAGCCACGTGATCAGTGCATGATCAGGCACGTGATCAGTGCATGTCAGCAAGTGATCAGTGCATGATAGCCACGTGATCAGTGCATGATCAATCACGTGATCAGTGCATGATCAGTTACGTGATCAGTGTATGATCAGCCACGTGATCAGTGCATGATCAGCCACGTGATCAGTGCATGATCAATTGCGTGATCAGTGCATGATCAGTCACGTGACCAGTACATGGTAGCTACGTGATCATTGCATGATCAGCCACGTGATCAGTGCATGATAGCCACGTGATCAGTGCATGATCAGCCACGTGATCAGTGCATGATCAGTCACGTGATACGTGTATGATCATTCACGTGATCAGTGCATGATATCCACGTGATCAGTGCATGATGCCACGTGATCAGTGCATGATCAGTCACGTGATCAGTGCATGATCAGCCACGTGATCAGTGCATGATCAGCCACGTGATCAGTGCATGATCAGCCACGTGATCAGTGCATGATCAGCCACGTGATCAGTGCATGATCAGACACGTGATCAGTGCATGATCAGTCACGTGATCAGTGCATGATCAGCCGTGATCAGTGCATGACCAGTCACGTGATCAGTGTATGATCCAGCCAGTGATCAGTGCATGATAGCCACGTGATCAGTGCATGATCAGTCACGTGATCAGTGCATGATCAGTTATGTGATCAGTGCATGATCAGCCACGTGATCAGTGCATGATCAGCCACATGATCAGTGCATGATCAATTCGTGATCAGTGCATGATCAGTCACGTGACCAGTACATGGTAGCTACGTGATCATTGCATGATCAGCCACGTGATCAGTGCATGATAGCCACGTGATCAGTGCATGATAGCCACGTGATCAGTGCATGATAGCCACGTGATCAGTGCATGATCAGTCCTGTGATACGTGTGTGATCAGACATGTGATCAGTGCATGATATCCACGTGATCAGTGCATGACAGCCACGTGATCAGTGCATGAGAGCACGGGATCAGTGCATGATCAGTCACGTGATACATGTGTGATCAGCCACGTGATCAGTGCATGATGAGCCACGTGATCAGTGCAGGATCAATTACGTGATCAGTGCATGATCAGTCACGAGACCAGTACATGGTTGCTACGTGATCGTTGCATGATCAGCCACGTGAGCAGAGCATGATAGCCACGTGATCAGTGCATGATCAGTCACGTGATCAGTACATGATCAGTCACGTGAACAGTGCATGATCATTTACGTGATCTTTGCATAATGAGTCACGTGACCAGTATATGGTAGCTACGTGATCATTCCATGACGAGCCACGTGAGCAGTGCATGATAGCCACATGATGTGTGCATGAGTTACGTGAGCAGAGTATGATCAGCCACGTGATCAGTGCATGAGTGCCACGTGATCAGTGCATGATATGTCACGTGACAGGTGTGTGATCAGCCACGTGAACAGTGCATGTTCAGCCACGTGATCAGTGCATGATAGCCACGTGATCAGTGCATGATCAGTTACGTGAGCAGTGTATGATCAGCCACGTGATCAGTGCATGGTCAGACACGTGAACAGTGTATGATCAGCCACGTGATCAGTGCATGATATCCAAGTGATCAGTGCATGATCATCACGTGATCAGTGTATGATCAGCCACGTGAACAGTGCATGCTCAGTCACGTGATCTGGGCCTGCTGAGCTGCGTGATTACTGTCTGCTCATCTGCTTGACAATTGCCAGCTGAGCTGCACGATTCCTGCCTGTCATCTGCTTGACAATTGCCAGCTGTGCTGCGTTCCTGCCTGCTCAGCTGCTTGATTATTGCCAGCTGAGCAGCATGATTCCTCACACCTGAGTTCCATGATTATTGCCTGCTGACTGTTTGATTCGTGCCTACTCAGCTCTTTGTTTATTGCCTCCAGAGGCACATGATCAGTGTATGATAGCAAACATGATCAGCGCATGATCAGTCACATGATCAGCGCCATTAAGTCACGTGATCACTACATGATAGTCATGTGATCAGTCCATGCTCAGTCACGGTATCAGTGCATGATCAGGCACGTGATCAGTGCATGATCTGTCACAAGATTAGTGTGATCATCCACGTGATCAGTGCATGGGCAGTCATGTGATCAGTGCATGATATAGGCGTGAACAGTGCATGATCAGTCTCGTGATCAGTGCATGATAGCCACGTGATCAGTGCATGATCAGTCACCTGATGGGTGTATGATCATTCACGTGACCTGTACATGGTAGCTACATGATCATTGCATGATCAGCCACGTGAGTAGTGCATGATAGCCACGTGATCACTGCATGATCAGTCACGTGATCAGTGCATGATCAGTCATGTGACCAGTACATGGTAGCTGCGTGATCATGGCATGATCAGCCACGTGAGCAGTGCATGATAGCCACGTGATCAGTGCATGATCAGACACGTGATCAGTGCATGATCAGTCACGTGATCAGTGCATGATCAGCCACGTGATCAGTGCATGCCAGCCACGTGATCAGTGCATGATCAGCCACGTGATCAGTGCATGATAGCCCGTGATCAGTGCATGATCAGTCACGTGATCAGTGCATGATCAGCCACGTGATCAGTGCATGATCAGCCACGTGATCAGTGCATGATCAGCACGTGATCAGTGCATGATCAGCCACGTGATCAGTGCATGATCATCACGTGATCATGTGCATGATCAGCCACGTGATCAGTGCATGATAGCCACGTGATCAGTGCATGATGCCACGTGATCAGTGCATGATATGTCACGTGATCAGGTGTGTGATCAGCCGTGATCAGTGCATGATCAGCCACGTGATCAGTGCATGATAGCCACGTGATCAGTGCATGATCAGTTACGTGATCAGTGCATGATCAGCCACGTGATCAGTGCATGATCAGACACGTGATCAGTGCATGATCAGCCACGTGATCAGTGCATGATATCCACGTGATCAGTGCATGATGTCACGTGATCATGCATGATCAGCCGTGATCAGTGCATGATCAGTCACGTGATCTGGGCCTTGAGTCGTGATACTGTCTGCTCATCTGCTTGACAATTGCCAGCTGAGCTGCGATTCCTGCCTGTCATCTGCTTGACAATTGCCAGCTGTGCTGCGATAATTCCTGCCTGCTCAGCTGCTTGATATTGCCAGCTGAGCAGCATGATTCCTCCTGTGTTCCATGATTATTGCCTGCTGACTGTTTGATTCGTGCCTACTCAGCTCTTTGTGCCTCAGAGGCACATGATCAGTGCATGATAGCAAACATGATCAGTGCATGATCAGTCACGTGATCAGTGCCATTAAGTCACGTGATCACTACATGATAATCATGTGATCAGTCCATGCTCAGTCACGGTATCAGTGCATGATCAGCCATGATCAGTGCATGATCTGTCACAAGATCAGTGTATGATCATCCGTGATCAGTGCATGGGCAGTCATGTGATCAGTGCATGATATAGACGTGACAGTGCATGATCAGTCACGTGATCAGTGCATGATAGCCACGTGATCAGTGCATGATCAGTCACCTGATGGGTGTATGATCTTCCGTGACCTGTATGGTAGCTACATGATCATTGCATGATCAGCCACGGATGTTCATGATAGCCGTGATCAGTGCATGATCAGTCCACGTGATCAGTGCATGATCAGTCATGTGACCAGTACATGGTAGCTCGTGATCATGGCATGATCAGCCACGGCAGTGCATGATCATCAGTGATCAGTGCATGATCAGACGAGATCAGTGCATGATCAGTCACGTGATCAGTGCATGATCAGCCACGTGATCAGTGCATGATCAGGCACGTGATCAGTGTGTCAGCCACGTGATCAGTGCATGATAGCGTGATCAGTGCATGATCAGTCACGTGATCAGTGCATGATCATTACGTGATCAGTGTATGATCAGCCACGTGATCAGTGCATGATCAGCCACGTGATCAGTGCATGATCAGTCATGATCAGTGCATGATCAGTCACGTGACCAGTACATGGTAGCCACGTGATCATTGCATGATCAGCCCGTGATCAGTGCATGATAGCCACGTGATCAGTGCATGATCCACGTGATCAGTGCATGATAGCCACGTGATCAGTGCATGATCAGTCATGTGATCAGTGTGTGATCAGCCACGTGATCAGTGCATGATATCCACGTGATCAGTGCATGACAGTCACGTGATCAGTGCATGATAGCCACGTGATCAGTGCATGATCAGTCACGTGATACATGTGTGATCAGCCACGTGATCAGTGCATGATGAGCCACGTGATCAGTGCAGGATCAATTCGTGATCAGTGCATGATCGTCACGTGACCAGTACATGGTTGCTACGTGATCGTTGCATGATCAGCCGTGAGCAGAGCATGATAGCCATGGTCAGTGCATGATCAGTCACGTGATCAGTACATGATCAGTCACGTGAACAGTGCATGGTCATTTACGTGATCTTTGCATGATCAGCGTTACCAGTATATGGTTGCTCGTGATCATTCCATGACGAGCCACGTGAGCAGTGCATGATAGCCACGTGATGTGTGCATGAGTTACGTGAGCAGAGTATGATCAGCCACGTGATCAGTGCATGAGTGCCACGTGATCAGTGCATGATATGTCACGTGACAGGTGTGTGATCAGCCACGTGAACAGTGCATGTTCAGCCACGTGATCAGTGCATGATAGCCACGTGATCAGTGCATGATCATACGTGAGCAGTGTATGTCAGCCACGTGATCAGTGCATGGTCAGACACGTGATCAGTGTATGATCAGCCACGTGATCAGTGCATGATATCCAAGTGATCAGTGCAGATCATCACGTGATCAGTGTATGATCAGCCACGTGAACAGTGCATGCTCAGTCACGTGATCTGGGCCTGCTGAGCTGCGTGATTACTGTCTGCTCATCTGCTTGACAATTGCCAGCTGAGCTGCACGATTCCTGCCTGTCATCTGCTTGACAATTGCCAGCTGTGCTGCGTAATTCCTGCCTGCTCAGCTGCTTGATTATTGCCAGCTGAGCAGCATGATTCCTCACACCTGAGTTCCATGATTATTGCCTGCTGACTGTTTGATTCGTACCTACTCAGCTCTTTGTTTATTGCCTCCAGAGGCACATGATCAGTGTATGATAGCAAACACGATCAGTGCATGATCAGTCACATGATCAGCGCCATTAAGTCACGTGATCACTACATGATAGTCATGTGATCAGTCCATGCTCAGTCACGTATCAGTGCATGATCAGCCACGTGATCAGTGCATGATCTGTCACATGATTAGTGTATGATCATCCACGTGATCAGTGCATGGGCAGTCATGTGATCAGTGCATGATATAGACGTGATCAGTGCATGATCAGTCTCGTGATCAGTGCATGATAGCCACGTGATCAGTGCATGATCAGTCACCTGATGGGTGTATGATCATTCACGTGACCTGTACATGGTAGCTACATGATCATTGCATGATCAGCCACGTGAGTAGTGCATGATAGCCACGTGATCACTGCATGATCAGTCACGTGATCAGTGCATGATCAGTCATGTGACCAGTACATGGTAGCTGCGTGATCATGGCATGATCAGCCACGTGATCAGTGCATGATAGCCACGTGATCAGTGCATGATCAGTCACGTGATCAGTGCATGATCAGTCACGTGATCAGTGCATGATCAGCACGTGATCAGTGCATGATCAGGCACGTGATCAGTGCATGATCAGCCACGTGATCAGTGCATGATAGCCACGTGATCAGTGCATGATCAGTCACGTGATCAGTGCATGATCAGTTACGTGATCAGTGCATGATCAGCCACGTGATCAGTGCATGATCAGCCGTGATCAGTGCATGATCAGCCACGTGATCAGTGCATGATCAGTCACGTGATACATGTGTGATCAGCCACGTGATCAGTGCATGATAGCCACGTGATCAGTGCATATGAGTGCCACGTGATCAGTGCATGATAAGTCACGTGATCAGGTGTGTGATCAGCCACGTGATCAGTGCATGTTGCCACGTGATCAGTGCATGATAGCCACGTGATCAGTGCATGATCAGTTACGTGAGCAGTGTATGATCAGCCACGTGATCAGTGCATGGTCAGACACGTGAACAGTGTATGATCAGCCACGTGATCAGTGCATGATATCCAAGTGATCAGTGCATGATCATCACGTGATCAGTGTATGATCAGCCACGTGAACAGTGCATGCTCAGTCACGTGATCTGGGCCTGCTGAGCTGCGTGATTACTGTCTGCTCATCTGCTTGACAATTGCCAGCTGAGCTGCACGATTCCTGCCTGTCATCTGCTTGACAATTGCCAGCTGTGCTGCGTAATTCCTGCCTGCTCAGCTGCTTGATTATTGCCAGCTGAGCAGCATGATTCCTCACACCTGAGTTCCATGATTATTGCCTGCTGACTGTTTGATTCGTGCCTACTCAGCTCTTTGTTTATTGCCTCCAGAGGCACATGATCAGTGTATGATAGCAAACATGATCAGCGCATGATCAGTCACATGATCAGCGCCATTAAGTCACGTGATCACTACACGATAGTCATGTGATCAGTCCATGCTCAGTCACGGTATCAGTGCATGATCAGCCACGTGATCAGTGCATGATCTGTCACAAGATTAGTGTATGATCATCCACGTGATCAGTGCATGGGCAGTCATGTGATCAGTGCATGATATAGACGTGATCAGTGCATGATCAGTCTCGTGATCAGTGCATGATAGCCACGTGATCAGTGCATGATCAGTCACCTGATGGGTGTATGATCATTCACGTGACCTGTACATAGTAGCTACATGATCAGTGCATGATCAGCCACGTGAGTAGTGCATGATAGCCACGTGATCAGTGCATGATCAGTCACGTGATCAGTCATGATCAGTCATGTGACCAGTACATGGTAGCTGCGTGATCATGGCATGATCAGCCACGTGATCAGTGCATGATAGCCACGTGATCAGTGCATGATCAGACACGTGATCAGTGCATGATCAGTCACGTGATCAGTGCATGATCAGCCACGTGATCAGTGCATGATCAGCCACGTGATCAGTGCATGATCAGCCACGTGATCAGTGCATGATAGCCACGTGATCAGTGCATGATCAGCCACGTGATCATTGCATGATCAGTTACGTGATCAGTGCATGATCAGCCACGTGATCAGTGCATGATCAGCCACGTGATCAGTGCATGATCAATTACGTGATCAGTGCATGATCAGCCACGTGACCAGTGCATGGTAGCTACGTGATCAGTGCATGATCAGTCACGTGATCAGTGCATGATAGTCACGTGATCAGTGCATGATCAGCCACGTGATCAGTGCATGATAGCCACGTGATCAGTGCATGATCAGTCACGTGATCGTGCATGATCAGTCACGTGATAGGTGCATGATATCCACGTGATCAGTGCATGACAGCCACGTGATCAGTGCATGATAGCCACGTGATCAGTGCATGATCAGTTACGTGATCATGTGTGATCAGCCACGTGATCAGTGCATGATCAGCCACGTGATCAGTGCAGGATCAATTCGTGATCAGTGCATGATCAGTCACGTGACCAGTACATGGTAGCTACGTGATCATTGCATGATCAGCCACGTAAGCAGTGCATGATAGCCAGATCAGTGCATGATCAGTCACGTGATCAGTGCATGATCAGTCACGTGAACAGTGCATGATCATTTACGTGATCAGTGCATGATCAGTCATGTGACCAATATATGATTGCTACGTGATCATTGCATGACCAACCACGTGAGCAGTGCATGATCAGCCACGTGATCAGTGCATGATCAGTCGTGAGCAGTGTATGATCAGCCACGTGATCAGTGCATGAGTGCCACGTGATCAGTGCATGATATGTCACGTGACGTGTGTGATCAGCCACGTGATCAGTGCATGTTCAGCCACGTGATCAGTGCATGGTAGCCACGTGATCAGTGCATGATCAGTTACGTGATCATGTGCAGATCAGCCACGTGGTCAGTGCATGGTCAGCACGTGAACAGTGTATGATCAGCGTGATCAGTGCATGATATCCAAGTGATCAGTGCATGATCATCAAGATCAGTGTATGATCAGCCACGTGAACAGTGCATGCTCAGTCACGTGATCAGAGCCTGCAGCTGCGTGATTACTGTCTGCTCATCTGCTTGACAATTGCCAGCTGGGCTGCACGATTCCTGCCTGTCATCTGCTTGACAGTGCCAGCTGTGCTGCGTAATTCCCTGCCTGCTCAGCTGCTTGATTATGCCAGCTGAGCAGCATGATTCCTCCACCTGAGTTCCATGATTATTGCCTGCTGACTGTTTGGTGCCTACTCAGCTCTTTGTTTATTGCCTCCAGAGGCACATGATCAGTGTATGATAGCAAACATGATCAGCGCATGATCAGTCACATGATCAGCGCCATTAAGTCGTGATCACTACATGATAGTCATGTGATCAGTCTGCTCAGTCACGGTATCAGTGCATGATGCCCGTGATCAGTGCATGATCTGTCACAAGATTAGTGTATGATCATCACGTGACCAGTGCATGGGCAGTCATGTGATCAGTGCATGATATAGGCGTGATCAGTGCACGGTCAGTCGTGATCAGTGCATGATAGCCACGTGATCAGTGCATGATCAGTCACCTGTGGGTGTATGAGCTCATTCAGTGACTGTACATAGTAGCTACATGATCATTGCATGATCAGCCACGTAAGTAGTGCATGATAGCCACGTGATCACTGCGTGATCAGTCACGTGATCAGTGCATGATCAGTCATGTGACCAGTGCATGGTAGCTGCGTGATCATGCGCATGATCAGCCGCGTGGCAGATGCAGTAGCCACGTGGTCAGTGCATGATCAACGAGATCAGTGCATGATCAGTCACGTGATCAGTGCATGATCAGCCCACGTGATCAGTGCATGGCCAGGCACGTGATCAGTGTATATCTCAGCCGTGATCAGTGCATGATAGCCACGTGATCAGTGCATGATCAGTCACGTGATCAGTGCATGGTTGTCACGTGATCAGTGTATGATCAGCCACGTGAACAGTGCATGCTCAGCGCGTGATCAGTGCATGAGTCCGTGACCAGTACATGGTCAGCTCTCTGTGATCAGTCATGATCAGCTCATGTGAACAGTGCATGATAAGCCACGTGATCAGTGCATGATCAGTTACGTGATCAGTGCATGATAGCCACGTGAACAGTGCGATCATTCGCATGATCATGTGCATGCTCAGCTCGTGATCAGTGCATGATATCCACGTGATCAGTGCATGATAGCCGTGAGCAGTGCGTGATAGTCACGTGATCAGTGCATGATCAGTCACGTGATCAGTGCGATCAGCCACGTGATCAGTGCGTGATCAGCCACGTGATCAGTGCATGATCAATTACATGATCAGTGCATGATCAGTCACGTGACCGGTACATGGTTGCTATTGATCGTGCATGATCAGTACGTGCAGACGAGCTGACCATGCGTGCAGATGGTGCATGATCAGCCGTGATCAGTGCATGATCAGTCACGTGGTCATGCATGATCATTCGTGTCTTTGCATGATCACGTGACCATGATCATCAGTTGCTACGTGATCATTGCATGATCAGCCACGTGATCAGTGCATGATAGCCACGTGATCAGTGTGCATGAGCCACGTGATCAGTGCATGATCAGCCACGTGATCAGTGCATGATGCCACGTGATCAGTGCATGATAGTCACGTGATCAGTGCATGATAAGCCACGTGATCAGTGCATGATCAGTCACGTGATCAGTGCATGATCAGACACGTGATCAGTGCATGATCATCCACGTGATCAGTGTATGATCAGCTGCGTGATCAGTGCATGATCAGTCACGTGATCAGTGCATGATAGCTACGTGATCAGTGCATGATCAGCCACGTGATCAGTGCATGATCAGTCACGTGATCAGTGCATGATCAGCCATGTGATCAGTGCATGATCAGCCACGTGATCAGAGCGTGATCAATTACGTGATCAGTGCATGATCAGTCACGTGACCAGTACATGGTAGCTACGTGATCAGTGCATGATCAGCCACGTGATCAGTGCATGTGTACGTGATCAGTGCATGATCAGCCACTGATCAGTGCATGATCAGTCATGTGATACGTGTGTGATCAGCCACGTGATCAGTGCATGATATCCACGTGATCAGTGCATGATAGCCACGTGATCAGTGCATGAGGCACGTGACCAGTGCATGATCAGTCACGTGATCATGTGTGATCAGTCACGTGATCAGTGCATGATCATTTACGAGATCAGTGCATGATCAGTTACGTGATCAGTGCATGATCAGTCACGTGATCAGTGCATGATCAGCCACGTGATCAGTGCATGATCAGTCAAGTGATCAGTACATGATCAGTCACGTGAACAGTGCATGATCATTACGTGATCAGTGCATGATCAGTCACGTGACCAGTACATGGTTGCTACGTGATCATGGCATGACCAGCCACGTGAGCAGTGCATGATAGCCACATGATGTGTGCATGAGTTACGTGAGCAGAGTATGATCAGCCACGTGATCAGTGCATGAGTGCCACGTGATCAGTGCATGATAAGCCACGTGACAGGTGTGTGATCAGCCACGTGATCAGTGCATGTTCAGCCACGTAATCAGTGCATGATAGCCACGTGATCAGTGCATGATCAATTACGTGAGCAGTGTATGATCAGCCACGTGATCAGTGCATGGTCAGACACATGAACAGTGTATGATCAGCCACGTGATCAGTGCATGATATCCAAGTGATCAGTGCATGATCATCACGTGATCAGTGTATGATCAGCCACGTGAACAGTGCATGCTCAGTCACGTGATCAGGGCCTGCTGAGCTGCGTGATTACTGTCTACTCATCTGCTTGACAATTGCCAGCTGAGCTGCACGATTCCTGCCTGTCATCTGCTTGACAATTGCCAGCTGTGCTGCGTAATTCCTGCCTGCTCAGCTGCTTGATTATTGCCAGCGGAGCAGCATGATTCCTCACAGCTGAGTTCCATGATTATTGCCTGCTGACTGTTTGATTCGTGCCTACTCAGCTCTTTGTTTATGCCTCCAGAGGCACATGATCAGTGTATGATAGCAAACATGATCAGCGCATGATCAGTCACATGATCCGCGCCATTAAGTCACGTGATCACTACATGATAGTCATGTGATCAGTCCATGCTCAGTCACGGTATCAGTGCATGATCAGCCACGTGATCAGTGCATGATCTGTCACATGATTGGTGTATGATCATCCACGTGATCAGTGCACGGGCAGTCATGTGATCAGTGCATGATATAGGCGTGAACAGTGCATGATCAGTCTCGTGATCAGTGCATGATAGCCACGTGATCAGTGCATGATCAGTCACCTGATGGGTGTATGATCATTCACGTGACCAGTACATGGTAGCTACATGATCGTTGCATGATCAGCCACGTGAGTAGTGCATGATAGCCACGTGATCACTGCATGATCAGTCACGTGATCAGTGCATGATCAGTCATGTGACCAGTGCATGGTAGCTGCGTGATCATGGCATGATCAGCCACGTGGGCAGTGCATGATAGCCACGTGATCAGTGCATGATCAGACACGAGATCGGTGCGTGATCAGTCACGTGATCAGTGCATGATCAGCCACGTGATCAGTGCATGACCAGGCACGTGATCAGTGCATGTCCAGCCAAGTGATCAGTGCATGATAGCCACGTGATCAGTGCATGATCAGTCACGTGATCAGTGCATGATCAGTTACGTGATCAGTGTATGATCAGCCACGTGATCAGTGCATGATCAGCCACATGATCAGTGCATGATCAATTACGTGATCAGTGCATGATCAGTCACGTGACCAGTACATGGTAGCTACGTGATCATTGCTGATGCATGATCAGTGCATGATAGCCACGTGATCAGTGCATGATAGCCACGTGATCAGTGCATGATCAGTCATGTGATACGTGTGTGATCAGCCACGTGATCAGTGCATGATATCCACGTCAGTGCATGACAGCCACGTGATCAGTGCATGAGAGCACGGATCAGTGCATGATCAGTCACGTGATACAGTGTGATCAGCCACGTGATCAGTGCATGATGAGCCACGTGGTCAGTGCAGGATCAATTACGTGATCAGTGCATGATCAGTCACGTGACCAGTACATGGTTGCTACGTGATCATTGCATGATCAGCCACGTGAGCAGAGCATGATAGCCACGTGATCAGTGCATGATCAGTCACGTGATCAGTGCATGATCAGTCACGTGAACAGTGCATGATCATTTACGTGATCTTTGCATGATCAGTCACGTGACCAGTATATGGTTGCTACGTGATCATTCCATGACGAGCCACGTGAGCAGTGCATGATAACCACGTGATGTGTGCATGAGTTACGTGAGCAGAGTATGATCAGCCACGTGATCAGTGCATGAGTGCCACGTGATCAGTGCATGATATGTCACGTGACAGGTGTGTGATCAGCCACGTGAACAGTGCATGTTCAGCCACGTGATCAGTGCATGATAGCCACGTGATCAGTGCATGATCAGTTACGTGAGCAGTGTATGATCAGCCACGTGATCAGTGCATGGTCAGACACGTGAACAGTGTATGATCAGCCACGTGATCAGTGCATGATATCCAAGTGATCAGTGCATGATCATCACGTGATCAGTGTATGATCAGCCACGTGAACAGTGTATGCTCAGTCACGTGATCTGGGCCTGCTGAGCTGCGTGATTACTGTCTGCTCATCTGCTTGACAATTGCCAGCTGAGCTGCACGATTCCTGCCTGTCATCTGCTTGACAATTGCCAGCTGTGCTGCGTAATTCCTGCCTGCTCAGCTGCTTGATTATTGCCAGCTGAGCAGCATGATTCCTCACACCTGAGTTCCATGATTATTGCCTGCTGACTGTTTGATTCGTGCCTACTCAGCTCTTTGTTTATTGCCTCCAGAGGCACATGATCAGTGTATGATAGCAAACATGATCAGCGCATGATCAGTCACATGATCAGCGCCATTAAGTCACGTGATCACTACATGATAGTCATGTGATCAGTCCATGCTCAGTCACGGTATCAGTGCATGATCAGCCACGTGATCAGTGCATGATCTGTCACAAGATTAGTGTATGATCATCCACGTGATCAGTGCACGGGCAGTCATGTGATCAGTGCATGATATAGACGTGAACAGTGCATGTGATCAGTCTCGTGATCAGTGCATGATAGCCACGTGATCAGTGCATGATCAGTCACCTGATGGGTGTATGATCATTCACGTGACCTGTACATGGTAGCTACATGTTCATTGCATGATCAGCCACGTGAGTAGTTCATGATAGCCACGTGATCACTGCATGATCAGTCACGTGATCAGTGCATGATCAGTCATGTGACCAGTGCATGGTAGCTGCGTGATCATGACATGATCAGCCACGTGAACAGTCCATGATAGCCACGTGATCAGTGCATGATCAGACACGAGATCAGTGCATGATCAGTCACGTGATCAGTGCATGATAAGCCACGTGATCAGTGCATGATCAGGCACGTGATCATGTAGCCACGTGATCAGTGCATGATCACGTGATCAGTGCATGATCAGTCACGTGATCAGTGCATGATCAGTTACGTGATCAGTGTATGATCAGCCACGTGATCAGTGCATGATCAGCCACGTGATCAGTGCATGATCAGTCGTGATCAGTGCATGATCAGTCACGTGACCAGTGCATGATAGCTACGTGATCATGCATGATCAGCCACGTGATCAGTGCATGATAGCCACGTGATCAGTGCATGATAGCCACGTGATCAGTGCATGATCAGTCACGTGTGTGATCAGCCATGATCAGTGCATGATATCCACGTGATCAGTGCATGATCAGCCACGTGATCAGTGCATGATAGCCACGTGATCAGTGCATGATCAGTCACGTGATCATGATGTGATCAGTGCAGCCACGTGATCAGTGCAGGATCAATTACGTGATCAGTGCATGATCAGTCACGTGACCAGTACATGGTTGCTACGTGATCGTTGCATGATCAGCCACGTGAGCAGTGCATGATAGCACGTGATCAGTGCATGATCAGTCACGTGATCAGTGCATGATCAGCCACGTGATCAGTGCATGATCATTCGTGATCTTTGCATGATCAGTCACGTGACCAGTATATGGTTGCTACGTGATCATTCCATGACAGCCACGTGAGCAGTGCATGATAGCCACGTGATCAGTGCATGAGTTACGTGAGCAGAGTATGATCAGCCACGTGATCAGTGCATGAGTGCCACGTGATCAGTGCATGATCAGTCACGTGATCAGGTGTGTGATCAGCCACGTGATCAGTGCATGATCAGCCACGTGATCAGTGCATGATAGCCACGTGATCAGTGCATGATCAGTTACGTGATCAGTGCATGATCAGCCACGTGATCAGTGCATGATCAGTCACGTGATCAGTGCATGATAGCCACGTGATCAGTGCATGATAGCCACGTGATCAGTGCATGATCAGTCACGTGATCAGTGCATGATCAGTCACGTGATCAGTGCATGATCAGCCACGTGATCAGTGCATGATCAGCCACGTGATCAGTGCATGATCAGCCACGTGCCACGTGATCAGTGCATGATCAGCCACGTGATCAGTGCATGATCAGCCACGTGATCAGTGCATGATCAGCACGTGATCAGTGCATGATCAGTCACGTGATCAGTGCATGATCAGCCACGTGATCAGTGCATGATCAGTCACGTGATCAGTGCATGATCAGCCACGTGATCAGTGCATGATAGCCACGTGATCAGTGCATGATCAGTCACGTGATCAGTGCATGATCAGCCACGTGATCAGTGCATGATCAGCCACGTGATCAGTGCATGATCAGTTACGTGATCAGTTGCATGATCAGCACGTGAGCAGTGCATGATAGCCACGTGATCAGTGCATGATCAGTCACGTGATCAGTGCATGATCAGTCACGTGAAGAGTGCGTGATCATTTACGTGATCTGTGCATGATCAGTCATGACCAGTGATGTAGCTACGTGATCATTCCATGACGAGCCACGTGAGCAGTGCATGATAGCCACGTGATGTGTGCATGAGTTACGTGAGCAGAGTATGATCAGCCACGTGATCAGTGCATGAGTGCCACGTGATCAGTGCATGATATGTCACGTGACAGGTGTGTGATCAGCCACGTGAACATTGCATGTTCAGTCACGTGATCAGTGCATGATAGCCACGTGATCAGTGCATGATCAGTTACGTGAGCAGTGTATGATCAGCCACGTGAGCAGTGCATGGTCAGACACGTGGACAGTGTATGATCAGCCACGTGATCAGTGCATGATATCAAGTGATCAGTGCATGATCATCACGTGATCAGTGTATGATCAGCCACGTGAACAGTGCATGCTCAGTCACGTGATCTGGGCCTGCTGAGCTGCGTGATTACTGTCTGCTCATCTGCTTGACAATTGCCAGCTGAGCTGCACGATTCCTGCCTGTCATCTGCTTGACAATTGCCAGCTGTGCTGCCTAATTCCTGCCTGCTCAGCTGCTTGATTATTGCCAGCTGAGCAGCATGATTCCTCACACCTGAGTTCCATGATTATTGCCTGCTGACTGTTTGATTCATGCCTACTCAGCTCTTTGTTTGTTGCCTCCAGAGGCACATGATCACTGTATGATAGCAAACATGATCAGCGCATGATCAGTCACAAGATCAGCGCCATTAAGTCACGTGATCACTTCATGATAGTCATGTGATCAGTCATGCTCAGTCACGGTATCAGTGCATGATCAGCCACGTGATCAGTGCATGATCTGTCACAAGATTAGTGTATGATCATCCGCGTGATCAGTGCACGGGCAGTCATGTGATCAGTGCATGATATAGACGTGAACAGTGCATGATCAGTCTCGTGATCAGTGCATGATAGCCACGTGATCAGTGCATGATCAGTCACCTGATGGGTGTATGATCATTCACGTGACCTGTACATGGTAGCTACATGATCATTGCATGATCAGCCGTGAGTAGTTTGATAGCCACGTGATCACTGCATGATCAGTCAGCGTGATCAGTGCATGATCAGTCATGTGACCAGTACATGGTAGCTGCGTGATCATGGCATGATCAGCCTGACGAGAGTGCAGCATGATAGCCACGTGATCAGTGCATGATCAGACACGAGATCAGTGCATGATCAGTCACGTGATCAGTGCATGATCAGCCACGTGATCAGTGCATGACCAGGCACGTGATCAGTGTATGTCCAGCCAAGTGATCAGTGCATGATAGCCACGTGATCAGTGCATGATCAGTCACGTGATCAGTGCATGATCAGTTATGTGATCAGTGTATGATCAGCCACGTGATCAGTGCATGATCAGCCACATGATCAGTGCATGATCAGTTACGTGATCAGTGCATGATCAGTCACGTGACAGTACATGGTAGCTACGTGATCATTGCCTGATCAGCCGCGTGATCAGTGCATGATAGCCACGTGATCAGTGCATGATAGCCGTGATCAGTGCATGATCAGTCATGATACGTGTGTGATCAGCCATGATCAGTGCATGATATCCGTGATCAGTGCATGACAGCCACGTGATCAGTGCATGAGAGCCACGTGATCAGTGCATGATCAGTCACGTGATACATGTGTGATCAGCCACGTGATCAGTGCATGATGAGCCACGTGATCAGTGCAGGATCAATTCGTGATCGGTGCATGATCAGTCACGTGACCAGTACATGGTTGCTACGTGATCATTGCATGATCAGCCACGTGAGCAGAGCATGATAGCCACGTGGTCAGTGCATGATCAGTCACGTGATCAGTACATGATCAGTCACGTGAACAGTTCATGATCATTTACATGATCTTTGCATGATCAGTCACGTTACCACTATATGGTAGCTACGTGATCATTCCATGGTGAGCCACGTGAGCAGTGCATGATAGCCACGTGATGTGTGCATGATCAGTTACGTGAGCAGAGTATGATCAGCCACGTGATCAGTGCATGAGTGCCACGTGATCAGTGCATGTTATGTCACGTGACAGGTGTGTGATCAGCCACGTAAACAGTGCATGTTCAGCCACGTGATCAGTGCATGATAGCCACGTGATCAGTGCATGATCAGTTACGTGAGCAGTGTGTGATCAGCCACGTGATCAGTGCATGGTCAGACACGTGGACAGTGTATGATCAGCCACGTGATCAGTGCATGATATCCAAGTATCAGTGCATGATCATCACGTGATCAGTGTATGATCAGCCACGTGAACAGTGCATGCTCAGTCATGTGATCAGGGCCTGCTGAGCTGCGTGATTACTGTCTGCTCATCTGCTTGACAATTGCCAGCTGAGCTGCACGATTCCTGCCTGTCATCTGCTTGACAATTGCCAGCTGTGCTGCGTAATTCCTGCCTGCCCAGCTGCTTGATTATTGACAGCTGAGCAGCATGATTCCTCACACCTGAGTTCCATGATTATTGCCTGCTGACTGTTTGATTCGTGCCTACTCAGCTCTTTGTTTATTGCCTCCAGAGGCACATGATCACTGTATGATAGCAAACATGATCAGCGCATGATCAGTCACATGATCAGAGCCATTAAGTCACGTGATCACTACATGATAGTCATGTGATCAGTCCATGCTCACTCACGGTATCAGTGCATGATCAGCCACGTGATCAGTGCATGATCTGTCACAAGATTAGTGTATGATCATCCACGTGATCAGTGCGGGCAGTCATGTGATCAGTGCATGATATAGACGTGAACAGTGCATGATCAGTCTCGTGATCAGTGCATGATAGCCACGTGATCAGTGCATGATCAGTCACCTGATGGGTGTATGATCATTCACGTGACCTATACATGGTAGCTACGTGATCATTGCATGATCAGCCACGTGAGTAGTGCATGATAGCCACGTGATCACTGCATGATCAGTCACGTGATGAGTGCATGATCAGTCACGTGACCAGTACATGGTAGCCACGTGATCAGTGCATGATCAGCCACGTGAGCAGTGCATGATAACCACGTGATCAGTGCATGATCAGACACAGGATCAGTGCATGATCAGCCACGTGATCAGTGCATGATCAGCCACGTGATCAGTGCATGACCAGGCACGTGATCAGTGTATGTCAGCCAAGTGATCAGTGCATGATAGCCACGTGATCAGTGCATGATCAGTCACGTGATCAGTGCATGATCAGTTATGTGATCAGTGTATGATCAGCCACGTGATCAGTGCATGATCAGCCACATGATCAGTGCATGATCAGTTACGTGATCAGTGCATGATCAGTCACGTGACCAGTACATGGTAGCTACGTGATCATTGCCTGATCAGCCACGTGATCAGTGCATGATAGCCACGTGATCAGTGCATGATCAGCCACGTGATCAGTGCATGATCAGTCACGTGATACGTGTGTGATCAGCCACGTGATCAGTGCATGATCAGCCACGTGATCAGTGCATGAGTGCCACGTGATCAGTGCATGATCAGTCACGTGACAGGTGTGTGATCAGCCACGTGATCAGTGCATGTTGAGCCACGTGATCAGTGCATGATAGCCACGTGATCAGTGCATGATCAGTTACGTGAGCAGTGCATGATCAGCCACGTGATCAGTGCATGATCAGACACGTGAACAGTGTATGATCAGCCACGTGATCAGTGCATGATAGCCACGTGATCAGTACATGATCATCACGTGATCAGTGCATGATCAGTTACGTGATCAGTGCATGATCAGTCACGTGATCAGGGCCTGCTGAGCTGCGTGATTCCTGTCTGCTCTTCTGCTTGACAATTGCCAGCTGAGCTGCACGATTCCTGCCTGTCATCTGCTTGACAATTGCCAGCTGTGCTGCGTAATTCCTGCCTGCTCAGCTGCTTGATTATTGCCAGCTGAGCAGCATGATTCCTCACACCTGTGTTCCATGATTATTGCCTGCTGACTGTTTGATTCGTACCTACTCAGCTCTTTGTTTATTGCCTCCAGAGGCACATGATCAGTGTATGATAGCAAACATGATCAGTGCATGATCAGTCACATGATCAGCGCCATTAAGTCACGTGATCACTACATGATAGTCATGTGATCAGTCCATGCTCAGTCACGGTATCAGTGCATGATCAACCACGTGATCAGTACATGATCTGTCACAAGATTAGTGTGTGATCATCCACGTGATCAGTGCACGGGCAGTCATGTGATCAGTGCATGATATAGACGTGAACAGTGCATGATCAGTCTCGTGATCAGTGCATGATAGCCACGTGATCAGTGCATGATCAGTCACCTGATGGGTGTATGATCATTCACGTGACCTGTACATGGTAGCTACATGATCATTGCATGATCAGCCACGTGAGTAGTTCATGATAGCCACGTGATCACTGCATGATCAGTCACGTGATCAGTGCATGATCAGTCATGACCAGTACATGGTAGCTGCGTGATCATGGCATGATCAGCCACGTGAGCAGTGCATGATAGCCACGTGATCAGTGCATGATCAGACACGAGATCAGTGCATGATCAGTCACGTGATCAGTGCATGATCAGCCACGTGATCAGTGCATGACAGGCACGTGATCAGTGCATGTCCAGCCAAGTGATCAGTGCATGATAGCCACGTGATCAGTGCATGATCAGCCACGTGATCAGTGCATGATCAGTTACGTGATCAGTGCATGATCAGCCACGTGATCAGTGCATGATCAGCCACGTGATCAGTGCATGATCAGCCACGTGAACAGTGCATGATCAGTCACGTGATCAGTACATGGTAGCCACGTGATCAGTGCATGATCAGCCACGTGATCAGTGCATGATAGCCACGTGATCAGTGCATGATAGCCACGTGATCAGTGCATGATAGCCACGTGATCAGTGCATGATCAGTCATGTGATACGTGTGTGATCAGCCACGTGATCAGTGCATGATATCACGTGATCAGTGCATGACAGCACGTGATGTGCATGAGAGCCACGTGATCAGTGCATGATCAGTCACGTGATACATGTGTGATCAGCCACGTGATCAGTGCATGATGAGCCACGTGATCAGTGCAGGATCAATTACGTGATCAGTGCATGATCAGTCACGTGACCAGTACATGGTTGCTACGTGATCGTTGCATGATCAGCCACGTGAGCAGAGCATGATAGCCACGTGGTCAGTGCATGATCAGTCACGTGATCAGTACATGATCAGTCACGTGAACAGTGCATGATCATTTACGTGATCTTGCATGATCAGTCACGTTACCAGTATATGGTTGCTACGTGATCATTCCATGATCAGAGCCACGTGAGCAGTGCATGATAGCCACGTGATGTGTGCATGAGTTACGTGACAGAGTATGATCAGCCACGTGATCAGTGCATGAGTGCCACGTGATCAGTGCATGATATGTCACGTGACAGGTGTGTGATCAGCCACGTGAACAGTGCATGTTCAGCCACGTGATCAGTGCATGATAGCCACGTGATCAGTGCATGATCAGTTACGTGAGCAGTGTATGATCAGCCACGTGATCAGTGCATGGTCAGACACGTGAACAGTGTATGATCAGCCACGTGATCAGTGCATGATATCAAGTGATCAGTGCATGATCATCACGTGATCAGTGTATGATCAGCCACGTGAACAGTGCATGCTCAGTCACGTGATCTGGGCCTGCTGAGCTGCGTGATTACTGTCTGCTCATCTGCTTGACAATTGCCAGCTGAGCTGCACGATTCCTGCCTGTCATCTGCTTGACAATTGCCAGCTGTGCTGCGTAATTCCTGCCTGCTCAGCTGCTTGATTATTGCCAGCTGAGCAGCATGATTCCTCACACCTGAGTTCCATGATTATTGCCTGCTGACTGTTTGATTCGTGCCTACTCAGCTCTTTGTTTATTGCCTCCAGAGGCACATGATCAGTGTATGATAGCAAACATGATCAGCGCATGATCAGTCACATGATCAGCGCCATTAAGTCACGTGATCACTACATGATAGTCATGTGATCAGTCCATGCTCAGTCACGGTATCAGTGCATGATCAGCCACGTGATCAGTGCATGATCTGTCACAAGATTAGTGTATGATCATCCACGTGATCAGTGCACGAGCAGTCATGTGATCAGTGCATGATATAGACGTGAACAGTGCATGATCAGTCTCGTGATCCGTGCATGATAGCCACGTGATCAGTGCATGATCAGTCACCTGATGGGTGTATGATCATTCACGTGACCTGTACATGGTAGCTACATGATCATTGCATGATCAGCCACGTGAGTAGTTCATGATAGCCACGTGATCACTGCATGATCAGTCACGTGATCAGTGCATGATCAGTCATGTGACCAGTACATGGTAGCTGCGTGATCATGGCATGATCAGCCATGAGAGCAGTGCATGATAGCCACGTGATCAGTGCATGATCAGACACGAGATCAGTGCATGATCAGTCACGTGATCAGTGCATGATCAGGCACGTGATCAGTGCATGATCAGTCACGTGATCAGTGCATGATCAGCCACGTGATCAGTGCATGATCAGCCACGTGATCAGTGCATGATCAGCCACGTGATCAGTGCATGATCAGCCACGTGATCAGTGCATGATCAGTCACGTGAACAGTGCATGATCAGTTACGTGATCAGTGTATGATCAGCCACGTGATCAGTGCATGATCAGCCACATGATCAGTGCATGATCAATTACGTGATCAGTGCATGATCAGTCACGTGACCAGTACATGGTAGCTACGTGATCATTGCCTGATCAGCCACGTGATCAGTGCATGATAGCCACGTGATCAGTGCATGATCAGCACGTGATCAGTGCATGATCAGTCACTGATCCAGTACATGATAGCTGCGTGATGGCATGATCAGCCACGTGATCAGTGCATGATAGCCACGTTGATCAGTGCATGATCAGCACGTGATCAGTGCATGATCAGTCACGTGATCAGTGCATGATCAGCCACGTGATCAGTGCATGATCAGTCACGTGATCAGTGCATGATCAGCCACGTGATCAGTGCATGATAGCCACGTGATCAGTGCATGATCAGTCACGTGATCAGTGCATGATCAGTCACGTGATCAGTGCATGATCAGCCACGTGATCAGTGCATGATCAATTACGTGATCAGTGCATGATCAGTCACGTGACAGTACATGGTAGCTACGTGATCATTGCATGATCAGCCACGTGATCAGTGCATGATATCAGCCACGTGATCAGTGCATGATAGCACGTGATCAGTGCATGATCAGTCACGTGATACGTGCATGATCAGCCACGTGATCAGTGCATGTTATCCACGTGATCAGTGCATGATCAGCCACGTGATCAGTGCATGATAGTCACGTGATCAGTGCATGATCAGTCACGTGATCAGTGCATGATCAGCCACGTGATCAGTGCATGATGAGCCACGTGATCAGTGCATGATCAGTCACGTGATCAGTGCATGATCAGTCACGTGACAGTACATGGTAGCTGCGTGATCATGCATGATCAGCCACGTGAACAGTGCATGATAGCCACGTGATCAGTGCATGATCAGTCACGTGATCAGTGCATGATCAGTTACGTGATCAGTGCATGATAGCCACGTGATCAGTGCATGATCAGTTACGTGATCAGTGTATGATCAGCCACGTGATCAGTGCATGATCATCCACGTGATCAGTGCATGATCAGTCACGTGATCAGTGCATGATCAGCCACGTGATCAGTGCATGATCAGCCACGTGATCAGTGCATGATCAGCCACGTGATCAGTGCATGATCAGTTACGTGATCGGTGCATGATCATTCACGTGACCAGTACATGGTAGCACGTGATCAGTGCATGATCAGCCACGTGATCAGTGCATGATCAGCCACGTGATCAGTGCATGATCAGTCACGTGATCAGTGCATGATCAGTCATGTGACCAGTACATGGTAGCACGTGATCATTGCATGATCAGCCACGTGAGCAGTGCATGATAGCCACGTGATCAGTGCATGATCAGACACGTGATCAGTGCATGATCAGTCACGTGATCAGTGCATGATCAGGCACGTGATCAGTGCATGACCAGCCAAGTGATCAGTGCATGATAGCCACGTGATCAGTGCATGATCAGTCACGTGATCAGTGCATGATCAGTTACGTGATCAGTGTATGATCAGCACGTGATCAGTGCATGATCAATTACGTGATCAGTGCATGATCAGTTACGTGATCAGTGCATGGTAGCTACGTGATCAGTGCATGATCAGCCACGTGATCAGTGCATGATAGCCACGTGATCAGTGCATGATAGCCACGTGATCAGTGCATGATCAGTCATGTGATACGTGTGTGATCAGCCACATGATCAGTGCATGATATCCACGTGATCAGTGCATGACAGCCACGTGATCAGTGCATGAGAGCCACGTGATCAGTGCATGATCAGTCACGTGATACATGTGTGATCAGCCACGTGATCAGTGCATGATGAGCCACGTGATCAGTGCAGGATCAATTACGTGATCAGTGCATGATCAGTCACGTGACCAGTGCATGGTTGCTACGTGATCGTTGCATGATCAGCCACGTGAGCAGAGCATGATAGCCACATGGTCAGTGCATGATCAGTCACGTGATCAGTGCATGATCAGTCACGTGAACAGTGCATGATCATTTACGTGATCTTTGCATGATCAGTCACGTTACCAGTATATGGTTGCTACGTGATCATTCCATGACCAGCCACGTGAGCAGTGCATGATAGCCACGTGATGTGTGCATGAGTTACGTGAGCAGAGTATGATCAGCCACGTGATCAGTGCATGAGTGCCACGTGATCAGTGCATGATATGTCACGTGACAGGTGTGTGATCAGCCACGTGAACAGTGCATGTTCAACCACGTGATCAGTGCATGATAGCCACGTGATCAGTGCATGATCAGTTACGTGAGCAGTGTATGATCAGCCACGTGATCAGTGCATGGTCAGACACGTGAACAGTGTATGATCAGCCACGTGATCAGTGCATGATATCCAAGTGATCAGTGCATGATCATCACGTGATCAGTGTATGATCAGCCACGTGAACAGTGCATGCTCAGTCACGTGATCTGGGCCTGCTGAGCTGCGTGATTACTGTCTGCTCATCTGCTTGACAATTGCCAGCTGGGCTGCACGATTCCTGCCTGTCATCTGCTTGACAATTGCCAGCTGTGCTGCGTAATTCCTGCCTGCTCAGCTGCTTGATTATTGCCAGCTGAGCAGCATGATTCCTCACACCTGTGTTCCATGATTATTGCCTGCTGACTGTTTGATTCGTGCATACTCAGCTCTTTGTTTATTGCCTCCAGAGGCACATGATCAGTGTATGATAGCAAACATGATCAGCGCATGATCAGTCACATGATCAGCGCCATTAAGTCACGTGATCACTACATGATAGTCATGTGATCAGTCCATGCTCAGTCACGGTATCAGTGCATGATCAGCCACGTGATCAGTGCATGATCTGTCACAAGATTAGTGTATGATCATCCACGTGATCAGTGCACGGGCAGTCATGTGATCAGTGCATGATATAGGCGTGAACAGTGCATGATCAGTCTCGTGATCCGTGCATGATAGCCACGTGATCAGTGCATGATCAGTCACCTGATGGGTGTATGATCATTCACGTGACCTGTACATAGTAGCTACATGATCATTGCATGATCAGCCACGTGAGTAGTTCATGATAGCCACGTGATCACTGCATGATCAGTCACGTGATCAGTGCATGATCAGTCATGTGACCAGTACATGGTAGCTGCGTGATCATGGCATGATCAGCCACGTGAGCAGTGCATGATAGCCACGTGATCAGTGCATGATCAGACACGAGATCAGTGCATGATCAGTCACGTGATCAGTGCATGATCAGCCACGTGATCAGTGCATGATCAGCACGTGATCAGTGCATGATCAGCCAAGTGATCAGTGCATGATAGCCACGTGATCAGTGCATGATCAGTCACGTGATCAGTGCATGATCAGTATGTGATCAGTGTATGATCAGCCACGTGATCAGTGCATGATCAGCCACGTGATCAGTGCATGATCAGTTACGTGATCAGTGCATGATCAGTCACGTGACCAGTGCATGGTAGCTACGTGATCATTGCCTGATCAGCCACGTGATCAGTGCATGATAGCCACGTGATCAGTGCATGATAGCCACGTGATCAGTGCATGATCAGTCAAGTGATACGTGTGTGATCAGCCACGTGATCAGTGCATGATAGCCACGTGATAAGTGCATGACAGCCACGTGATCAGTGCATGATAGCCACGTGATCAGTGCATGATCAGTCACGTGATACATGTGTGATCAGCCACGTGATCAGTGCATGCTGAGCCACGTGATCAGTGCAGGATCAATTACGTGATCAGTGCATGATCAGTCCCGTGACCAGTACATGGTTGCTACGTGATCGTTGCATGATCAGCCACGTGAGCAGAGCATGATAGCCACGTGATCAGTGCATGATCAGTCACGTGATCAGTACATGATCAGTCACGTGAACAGTGCATGATCATTTGCGTGATCTTTGCATGATCAGTCACGTGACCAGTATATGGTTGCTACGTGATCATTCCATGACAGCCACGTGAGCAGTGCATGATAGCCACGTGATGTGTGCATGAGTTACGTGAGCAGAGTATGATCAGCCACGTGATCAGTGCATGAGTGCCACGTGATCAGTGCATGATATGTCACGTGACAGTGTGTGATCAGCCACGTGAACAGTGCATGTTCAGCCACGTGATCAGTGCATGATAGCCACGTGATCAGTGCATGATCAGTTACGTGAGCAGTGTATGATCAGCCACGTGATCAGTGCATGGTCAGACACGTGAACAGTGTATGATCAGCCACGTGATCAGTGCATGATATCCAAGTGATCAGTGCATGATCATCACGTGATCAGTGTATGATCAGCCACGTGAACAGTGCATGCTCAGTCACGTGATCTGGGCCTGCTGAGCTGCGTGATTACTGTCTGCTCATCTGCTTGACAATTGCCAGCTGAGCTGCACGATTCCTGCCTGTCATCTGCTTGACAATTGCCAGCTGTGCTGCGTAATTCCTGCCTGCTCAGCTGCTTGATTATTGCCAGCTGAGCAGCATGATTCCTCACACCTGAGTTCCATGATTATTGCCTGCTGACTGTTTGATTCGTGCCTACTCAGCTCTTTGTTTATTGCCTCCAGAGGCACATGATCAGTGTATGATAGCAAACATGATCAGCGCATGATCAGTCACATGATCAGCGCCATTAAGTCACGTGATCACTACATGATAGTCATGTGATCAGTCCATGCTCAGTCACGGTATCAGTGCATGATCAGCCACGTGATCAGTGCATGATCTGTCACATGATTAGTGTATGATCATCCACGTGATCAGTGCATGGGCAGTCATGTGATCAGTGCATGATATAGGCGTGAACAGTGCATGATCAGTCACGTGATCAGTGCATGATAGCCACGTGATCAGTGCATGATCAGTCACCTGATGGGTGTATGATCATTCACGTGACCTGTACATGGTAGCTACATGATCATTGCATGATCAGCCACGTGAGTAGTGCATGATAGCCACGTGATCAGTGCATGATCAGTCACGTGATCAGTGCATGATCAGTCATGTGACCAGTACATGGTAGCTGCGTGATCATGGCATGATCAGCCACGTGATCAGTGCATGATAGCCACGTGATCAGTGCATGATCAGTCACGTGATCAGTGCATGATCAGTCACGTGATCAGTGCATGATCAGCCACGTGATCAGTGCATGATCAGGCACGTGATCAGTGTATGTCAGCCACGTGATCAGTGCATGATAGCCACGTGATCAGTGCATGATCAGTCACGTGATCAGTGCATGATCAGTTACGTGATCAGTGCATGATCAGCCACGTGATCAGTGCATGATCAGCCACGTGATCAGTGCATGATCAGCCACGTGATCAGTGCATGATCAGTCACGTGATCAGTGCATGATAGCTCGTGATGTTGCATGATCAGCACGTGATCAGTGCATGATCAGCCACGTGATCAGTGCATGATAGCCACGTGATCAGTGCATGATAGCCACGTGATCAGTGCATGATCAGTCATGTGATACGTGTGTGATCAGCCACGTGATCAGTGCATGATATCCACGTGATCAGTGCATGATCAGCCACGTGATCAGTGCATGATAGCCACGTGATCAGTGCATGATCAGTCACGTGATCATGTGTGATCAGCCACGTGATCAGTGCATGATGAGCCACGTGATCAGTGCATGATCAATTACGTGATCAGTGCATGATCAGTCACGTGACCAGTACATGGTTGCTACGTGATCGTTGCATGATCAGCCACGTGAGCAGTGCATGATAGCCACGTGATCAGTGCATGATCAGTCACGTGATCAGTACATGATCAGTCACGTGAACAGTGCATGATCATTTACGTGATCAGTGCATGATCAGTCACGTGACCAGTATATGGTTGCTACGTGATCATTCCATGACGAGCCACGTGAGCAGTGCATGATAGCCACGTGATGTGTGCATGAGATCGTGAGCAGAGTATGATCAGCCACGTGATCAGTGCATGAGTGCCACGTGATCAGTGCATGATATGTCACGTGACAGGTGTGTGATCAGCCACGTGAACAGTGCATGTTCAGCCACGTGATCAGTGCATGATAGCCACGTGATCAGTGCATGATCAGTTACGTGAGCAGTGTATGATCAGCCACGTGATCAGTGCATGGTCAGACACGTGAACAGTGTATGATCAGCCACGTGATCAGTGCATGATATCCAAGTGATCAGTGCATGATCATCACGTGATCAGTGTATGATCAGCCACGTGAACAGTGCATGCTCAGTCACGTGATCAGGGCCTGCTGAGCTGCGTGATTACTGTCTGCTCATCTGCTTGACAATTGCCAGCTGAGCTGCACGATTCCTGCCTGTCATCTGCTTGACAATTGCCAGCTGTGCTGCGTAATTCCTGCCTGCTCAGCTGCTTGATTATTGCCAGCTGAGCAGCATGATTCCTCACACCTGAGTTCCATGATTATTGCCTGCTGACTGTTTGATTCGTGCCTACTCAGCTCTTTGTTTATTGCCTCCAGAGGCACATGATCAGTGTATGATAGCAAACATGATCAGCGCATGATCAGTCACATGATCAGCGCCATTAAGTCACGTGATCACTACATGATAGTCATGTGATCAGTCCATGCTCAGTCACGGTATCAGTGCATGATCAGCCACGTGATCAGTGCATGATCTGTCACATGATTAGTGTATGATCATCCACGTGATCAGTGCATGGCAGTCATGTGATCAGTGCATGATATAGGCGTGAACAGTGCATGATCAGTCTCGTGATCAGTGCATGATAGCCACGTGATCAGTGCATGATCAGTCACCTGATGGGTGTATGATCATTCACGTGACCTGTACATGGTAGCTACATGATCATTGCATGATCAGCCACGTGATAGTGCATGATAGCCACGTGATCAGTGCATGATCAGTCACGTGATCAGTGCATGATCAGTCATGTGACCAGTACATGGTAGCTGCGTGATCATGCATGATCAGCCACGTGAGCAGTGCATGATAGCCACGTGATCAGTGCATGATCAGTCACGTGATCAGTGCATGATCAGTCACGTGATCAGTGCATGATCAGCCACGTGATCAGTGCATGATCAGCCACGTGATCAGTGCATGATCAGCCACGTGATCAGTGCATGATCAGTCACGTGATCAGTGCATGATCAGCCACGTGATCAGTGCATGATAGCCACGTGATCAGTGCATGATCAGTCACGTGATCAGTGCATGATCAGCCACGTGATCAGTGCATGATCAGCCACGTGATCAGTGCATGATCAGCCACGTGATCAGTGCATGATCAGTTACGTGATCAGTGCATGATCAGTCACGTGATCAGTGCATGGTCAGCTACGTGATCAGTGCATGATCAGCCACGTGATCAGTGCATGATAGCCACGTGATCAGTGCATGATCAGCCACGTGATCAGTGCATGATCAGTCACGTGATCAGTGCATGATAGCCACGTGATCAGTGCATGATCAGCCACGTGATCAGTGCATGATAGCCACGTGATCAGTGCATGATCAGCCACGTGATCAGTGCATGATCAGTCACGTGATCAGTGCATGATCAGCCACGTGATCAGTGCATGATCAGCCACGTGATCAGTGCATGATCAGCCACGTGATCAGTGCATGATCAGCCACGTGATCAGTGCATGATCAGTCACGTGATCAGTGCATGATCAGTCACGTGATCAGTGCATGATCAGCCACGTGATCAGTGCATGATCAGTTACGTGATCAGTGCATGATCAGTCACGTGATCAGTGCATGATAGCACGTGATCAGTGCATGATCAGCCACGTGATCAGTGCATGATAGCCACGTGATCAGTGCATGATAGCCACGTGATCAGTGCATGATCAGTCATGTGATCAGTGCATGATCAGCCACGTGATCAGTGCATGATATCACGTGATCAGTGCATGATCAGCCACGTGATCAGTGCATGATAGCCACGTGATCAGTGCATGATCAGTCACGTGATCATGTGTGATCAGCCACGTGATCAGTGCATGATAGCCACGTGATCAGTGCATGATCAATTACGTGATCAGTGCATGATCAGTCACGTGACCAGTACATGGTAGCTACGTGATCATGCATGATCAGCCACGTGAGCAGTGCATGATAGCCACGTGATCAGTGCATGATCAGTCACGTGATC
The DNA here is from genome assembly GCF_032452875.1 of Bos javanicus. Lineage (NCBI taxonomy): Eukaryota > Metazoa > Chordata > Mammalia > Artiodactyla > Bovidae > Bos > Bos javanicus. The sequence continues at coordinate 48,004 of NW_026894791.1, read as the reverse complement.
AGTGCATGATCAGTCACGTGATCAGTGCATGATCAGCCACGTGATCAGTGCATGATCAGTCACGTGATCAGTGTGCATGTCAGCCACGTGATCAGTGCATGATAGCCACGTGATCAGTGCATGATCAGTCACGTGATCAGTGCATGATCACGTGATCAGTGCATGATCAGCCACGTGATCAGTGCATGATCAGCCACGTGATCAGTGCATGATCAGTACGTGATCAGTGCATGATCAGTCACGTGACCAGTGCATGTCAGCTACGTGATCAGTGCATGATCAGCCACGTGATCAGTGCATGATAGCCACGTGATCAGTGCATGATCAGCCACGTGATCAGTGCATGATCAGTCACGTGATCAGTGCATGATCAGCACGTGATCAGTGCATGATCAGCCACGTGATCAGTGCATGATAGCCACGTGATCAGTGCATGATCAGCCACGTGATCAGTGCATGATCGATCACGTGATCAGTGCATGATCAGCCACGTGATCAGTGCATGATCAGTCACGTGATCAGTGCATGATCAGCCACGTGATCAGTGCATGATAGCCACGTGATCAGTGCATGATCAGCCACGTGATCAGTGCATGATCAGTCACGTGATCAGTGCATGATCAGCCACGTGATCAGTGCATGATCAGTCACGTGATCAGTGCATGATCAGTTACGTGATCAGTGCATGATCAGCCACGTGATCAGTGCATGATCAGCCACGTGATCAGTGCATGATCAGCCACGTGATCAGTGCATGATCAGCCACGTGATCAGTGCATGATCAGCCACGTGATCAGTGCATGATCAGCCACGTGATCAGTGCATGATCAGCCACGTGATCAGTGCATGATCAGCCACGTGATCAGTGCATGATCAGCCACGTGATCAGTGCATGATAGCCACGTGATCAGTGCATGATCAGTCACGTGATCAGTGCATGATCAGTTACGTGATCAGTGCATGATCAGCCACGTGATCAGTGCATGATCAGCCACGTGATCAGTGCATGATCAGCCACGTGATCAGTGCATGATCAGTCACGTGATCAGTACATGGTAGCTACGTGATCATTGCATGATCAGCCACGTGATCAGTGCATGATAGCCACGTGATCAGTGCATGATAGCCACGTGATCAGTGCATGATCAGTCATGTGATGCGTGTGTGATCAGCCACGTGATCAGTGCATGATATCCACGTGATCAGTGCATGACAGCCACGTGATCAGTGCATGATAGCCACGTGATCAGTGCATGATCAGTCACGTGATCATGTGTGATCAGCCACGTGATCAGTGCATGATGAGCCACGTGATCAGTGCATGATCAATTACGTGATCAGTGCATGATCAGTCACGTGACCAGTACATGGTTGCTACGTGATCGTGCATGATCAGCCACGTGAGCAGTGCATGATAGCCACGTGATCAGTGCATGATCAGTCACGTGATCAGTGCATGATCAGTCACGTGAACAGTGCATGATCATTTACGTGATCAGTGCATGATCAGTCACGTGACCAGTATATGGTTGCTACGTGATCATTCCATGACGAGCCACGTGAGCAGTGCATGATAGCCACGTGATGTGTGCATGAGTTACGTGAGCAGTGTATGATCAGCCACGTGATCAGTGCATGAGTGCCACGTGATCAGTGCATGATATGTCACGTGACAGGTGTGTGATCAGCCACGTGAACAGTGCATGTTCAGCCACGTGATCAGTGCATGATAGCCACGTGATCAGTGCATGATCAGTTACGTGAGCAGTGTATGATCAGCCACGTGATCAGTGCATGGTCAGCACGTGAACAGTGTATGATCAGCCACGTGATCAGTGCATGATCACACGTGAACAGTGTATGATCAGCCACGTGATCAGTGCATGATATCCAAGTGATCAGTGCATGATCATCACGTGATCAGTGTATGATCAGCCACGTGAACAGTGCATGCTCAGTCACGTGATCTGGGCCTGCTGAGCTGCGTGATTACTGTCTGCTCATCTGCTTGACAATTGCCAGCTGAGCTGCACGATTCCTGCCTGTCATCTGCTTGACAATTGCCAGCTGTGCTGCGTAATTCCTGCCTGCTCAGCTGCTTGATTATTGCCAGCTGAGCAGCATGATTCCTCACACCTGAGTTCCATGATTATTGCCTGCTGACTGTTTGATTCGTGCCTACTCAGCTCTTTGTTTATTGCCTCCAGAGGCACATGATCAGTGTATGATAGCAAACATGATCAGCGCATGATCAGTCACATGATCAGCGCCATTAAGTCACGTGATCACTACACGATAGTCATGTGATGAGTCCATGCTCAGTCACGGTATCAGTGCATGATCAGCCACGTGATCAGTGCATGATCTGTCACAAGATTAGTGTATGATCATCCACGTGATCAGTGCACGGGCAGTCATGTGATCAGTGCATGATATAGGCGTGAACAGTGCATGATCAGTCTCGTGATCAGTGCATGATAGCCACGTGATCAGTGCATGATCAGTCACCTGATGGGTGTATGATCATTCACGTGACCTGTACATGGTAGCTACATGATCATTGCATGATCAGCCACGTGAGTAGTGCATGATAGCCACGTGATCACTGCATGATCAGTCACGTGATCAGTGCATGATCAGTCATGTGACCAGTACATGGTAGCTGCGTGATCATGGCATGATCAGCCACGTGAGCAGTGCATGATAGCCACGTGATCAGTGCATGATCAGACACGTGATCAGTGCATGATCAGTCACGTGATCAGTGCATGATCAGCCACGTGATCAGTGCATGACCAGGCACGTGATCAGTGCATGTCAGCCACGTGATCAGTGCATGATAGCCACGTGATCAGTGCATGATCAGTCACGTGATCAGTGCATGATCAGTTATGTGATCAGTGTATGATCAGCCACGTGATCAGTGCATGATCAGCCACGTGATCAGTGCATGATCAATTACGTGATCAGTGCATGATCAGTCACGTGACCAGTGCATGGTAGCTACGTGATCATTGCATGATCAGCCACGTGATCAGTGCATGATAGCCACGTGATCAGTGCATGATAGCCACGTGATCAGTGCATGATCAGTCATGTGATACGTGTGTGATCAGCCACGTGATCAGTGCATGATATCCACGTGATCAGTGCATGACAGCCACGTGATCAGTGCATGAGAGCCACGTGATCAGTGCATGATCAGTCACGTGATACATGTGTGATCAGCCACGTGATCAGTGCATGATGAGCCACGTGATCAGTGCAGGATCAATTACGTGATCAGTGCATGATCAGTCACGTGACCAGTACATGGTTGCTACGTGATCGTTGCATGATCAGCCACGTGAGCAGAGCATGATAGCCACGTGATCAGTGCATGATCAGTCACGTGATCAGTACATGATCAGTCACGTGAACAGTGCATGATCATTTACGTGATCTTTGCATGATCAGTCACGTGACCAGTATATGGTTGCTACGTGATCATTCCATGACGAGCCACGTGAGCAGTGCATGATAGCCACGTGATGTGTGCATGAGTTACGTGAGCAGAGTATGATCAGCCACGTGATCAGTGCATGAGTGCCACGTGATCAGTGCATGATATGTCACGTGACAGGTGTGTGATCAGCCACGTGAACAGTGCATGTTCAGCCACGTGATCAGTGCATGATAGCCACGTGATCAGTGCATGATCAGTTACGTGAGCAGTGTATGATCAGCCACGTGATCAGTGCATGGTCAGACACGTGAACAGTGTATGATCAGCCACGTGATCAGTGCATGATATCCAAGTGATCAGTGCATGATCATCACGTGATCAGTGTATGATCAGCCACGTGAACAGTGCATGCTCAGTCACGTGATCTGGGCCTGCTGAGCTGCGTGATTACTGTCTGCTCATCTGCTTGACAATTGCCAGCTGAGCTGCACGATTCCTGCCTGTCATCTGCTTGACAATTGCCAGCTGTGCTGCGTAATTCCTGCCTGCTCAGCTGCTTGATTATTGCCAGCTGAGCAGCATGATTCCTCACACCTGAGTTCCATGATTATTGCCTGCTGACTGTTTGATTCGTGCCTACTCAGCTCTTTGTTTATTGCCTCCAGAGGCACATGATCAGTGTATGATAGCAAACATGATCAGCGCATGATCAGTCACATGATCAGCGCCATTAAGTCACGTGATCACTACATGATAGTCATGTGATCAGTCCATGCTCAGTCACGGTATCAGTGCATGATCAGCCACGTGATCAGTGCATGATCTGTCACAAGATTAGTGTATGATCATCCACGTGATCAGTGCATGGGCAGTCATGTGATCAGTGCATGATATAGGCGTGAACAGTGCATGATCAGTCTCGTGATCAGTGCATGATAGCCACGTGATCAGTGCATGATCAGTCACCTGATGGGTGTATGATCATTCACGTGACCTGTACATGGTAGCTACATGATCATTGCATGATCAGCCACGTGAGTAGTTCATGATAGCCACGTGATCACTGCATGATCAGTCACGTGATCAGTGCATGATCAGTCATGTGACCAGTACATGGTAGCTGCGTGATCATGGCATGATCAGCCACGTGAGCAGTGCATGATAGCCACGTGATCAGTGCATGATCAGACACGTGATCAGTGCATGATCAGTCACGTGATCAGTGCATGATCAGCCACGTGATCAGTGCATGACCAGGCACGTGATCAGTGTATGTCAGCCACGTGATCAGTGCATGATAGCCACGTGATCAGTGCATGATCAGTCACGTGATCAGTGCATGATCAGTTATGTGATCAGTGCATGATCAGCCACGTGATCAGTGCATGATCAGCCACGTGATCAGTGCATGATCAGTTACGTGATCAGTGCATGATCAGTCACGTGACCAGTACATGGTAGCTACGTGATCATTGCATGATCAGCCACGTGATCAGTGCATGATAGCCACGTGATCAGTGCATGATAGCCACGTGATCAGTGCATGATCAGTCATGTGATACGTGTGTGATCAGCCACGTGATCAGTGCATGATATCCACGTGATCAGTGCATGACAGCCACGTGATCAGTGCATGAGAGCCACGTGATCAGTGCATGATCAGTCACGTGATACATGTGTGATCAGCCACGTGATCAGTGCATGATGAGCCACGTGATCAGTGCATGATCAATTACGTGATCAGTGCATGATCAGTCACGTGACCAGTACATGGTTGCTACGTGATCGTTGCATGATCAGCCACGTGAGCAGTGCATGATAGCCACGTGATCAGTGCATGATCAGTCACGTGATCAGTACATGATCAGTCACGTGAACAGTGCATGATCATTTACGTGATCAGTGCATGATCAGTCACGTGACCAGTATATGGTTGCTACGTGATCATTCCATGACGAGCCACGTGAGCAGTGCATGATAGCCACGTGATGTGTGCATGAGTTACGTGAGCAGAGTATGATCAGCCACGTGATCAGTGCATGATGCCACGTGATCAGTGCATGATATGTCACGTGACAGTGTGTGATCAGCCACGTGAACAGTGCATGTTCAGCCACGTGATCAGTGCATGATAGCCACGTGATCAGTGCATGATCAGTTACGTGAGCAGTGTATGATCAGCCACGTGATCAGTGCATGGTCAGACACGTGAACAGTGTATGATCAGCCACGTGATCAGTGCATGATCATCACGTGATCAGTGTATGATCAGCCACGTGAACAGTGCATGCTCAGTCACGTGATCAGGGCCTGCTGAGCTGCGTGATTACTGTCTGCTCATCTGCTTGACAATTGCCAGCTGAGCTGCACGATTCCTGCCTGTCATCTGCTTGACAATTGCCAGCTGTGCTGCGTAATTCCTGCCTGCTCAGCTGCTTGATTATTGCCAGCTGAGCAGCATGATTCCTCACACCTGAGTTCCATGATTATTGCCTGCTGACTGTTTGATTCGTGCCTACTCAGCTCTTTGTTTATTGCCTCCAGAGGCACATGATCAGTGTATGATAGCAAACATGATCAGCGCATGATCAGTCACATGATCAGCGCCATTAAGTCACGTGATCACTACATGATAGTCATGTGATCAGTCCATGCTCAGTCACGGTATCAGTGCATGATCAGCCACGTGATCAGTGCATGATCTGTCACATGATTAGTGTATGATCACCCACGTGATCAGTGCATGGGCAGTCATGTGATCAGTGCATGATATAGACGTGATCAGTGCATGATCAGTCTCGTGATCAGTGCATGATTGCCCCGTGATCAGTGCATGATCAGTCACCTGATGGGTGTATGATCATTCACGTGACCTGTACATGGTAGGTACATGATCATTGCATGATCAGCCACGTGAGTAGTGCATGATAGCCACGTGATCACTTCATGATCAGTCACGTGATCAGTGCATGATCAGTCATGTGACCAGTGCATGATAGCTGCGTGATCAGTGCATGATCAGCCACGTGATCAGTGCATGATCAGCCACGTGATCAGTGCATGATCAGTCACGTGATCAGTGCATGATCAGTCACGTGATCAGTGCATGATCAGCCACGTGATCAGTGCATGATCAGGCACGTGATCAGTGCATGATCAGCCACGTGATCAGTGCATGATCATAGCCACGTGATCAGTGCATGATCAGTCACGTGATCAGTGCATGATCAGACGTGATCAGTGCATGATCAGCCACGTGATCAGTGCATGATAGCCACGTGATCAGTGCATGATCAGTTACGTGATCAGTGCATGATCAGTCACGTGATAGTGCATGATCAGCCACGTGATCAGTGCATGATAGCCACGTGATCAGTGCATGATAGCCACGTGATCAGTGCATGATAGCCACGTGATCAGTGCATGATCAGTCACGTGATACATGTGATCAGCCACGTGATCAGTGCATGATAGCCACGTGATCAGTGCATGATCAGCCACGTGATCAGTGCATGATCAGTCACGTGATCAGTGCATGGTCAGCTACGTGATCAGTGCATGATCAGCCACGTGATCAGTGCATGATAGCCACGTGATCAGTGCATGATCAGCCACGTGATCAGTGCATGATCAGCCACGTGATCAGTGCATGATCAATTACGTGATCAGTGCATGATCAGTCACGTGACCAGTACATGGTTGCTACGTGATCATTGCATGATCAGCCACGTGAGCAGTGCATGATAGCCACGTGATCAGTGCATGAGTCACGTGATCAGTGCATGATCAGTCACGTGATCAGTGCATGATGCCACGTGATCAGTGCATGATCAGTCACGTGACAGTATATGGTGCTACGTGATCATTCCATGATCAGCCACGTGATCAGTGCATGATAGCCACGTGATCAGTGCATGATCAGTTACGTGAGCAGTGTATGATCAGCCACGTGATCAGTGCATGAGTGCCACGTGATCAGTGCATGATATGTCACGTGACAGTGTGTGATCAGCCACGTGAACAGTGCATGTTCAGCCACGTGATCAGTGCATGATAGCCACGTGATCAGTGCATGATCAGTTACGTGAGCAGTGTATGATCAGCCACGTGATCAGTGCATGGTCAGACACGTGAACAGTGTATGATCAGCCACGTGATCAGTGCATGATATCCAAGTGATCAGTGCATGATCATCACGTGATCAGTGTATGATCAGCCACGTGAACAGTGCATGCTCAGTCACGTGATCTGGGCCTGCTGAGCTGCGTGATTACTGTCTGCTCATCTGCTTGACAATTGCCAGCTGAGCTGCACGATTCCTGCCTGTCATCTGCTTGACAATTGCCAGCTGTGCTGCGTAATTCCTGCCTGCTCAGCTGCTTGATTATTGCCAGCTGAGCAGCATGATTCCTCACACCTGAGTTCCATGATTATTGCCTGCTGACTGTTTGATTCGTGCCTACTCAGCTCTTTGTTTATTGCCTCCAGAGGCACATGATCAGTGTATGATAGCAAACATGATCAGCGCATGATCAGTCACATGATCAGCGCCATTAAGTCACGTGATCACTACATGATAGTCATGTGATCAGTCCATGCTCAGTCACGGTATCAGTGCATGATCAGCCACGTGATCAGTGCATGATCTGTCACAAGATTAGTGTATGATCATCCACGTGATCAGTGCAGGGCAGTCATGTGATCAGTGCATGATATAGACGTGAACAGTGCATGATCAGTCTCGTGATCAGTGCATGATAGCCACGTGATCAGTGCATGATCAGTCACCTGATGGGTGTATGATCATTCACGTGACCTGTACATGGTAGCTACATGATCATTGCATGATCAGCCACGTGAGTAGTTCATGATAGCCACGTGATCACTGCATGATCAGTCACGTGATCAGTGCATGATCAGTCATGTGACCAGTACATGGTAGCTGCGTGATCATGGCATGATCAGCCACGTGAGCAGTGCATGATAGCCACGTGATCAGTGCATGATCAGACACGAGATCAGTGCATGATCAGTCACGTGATCAGTGCATGATCAGCCACGTGATCAGTGCATGACCAGGCACGTGATCAGTGTATGTCCAGCCAAGTGATCAGTGCATGATAGCCACGTGATCAGTGCATGATCAGTCACGTGATCAGTGCATGATCAGTTATGTGATCAGTGTATGATCAGCCACGTGATCAGTGCATGATCAGCCACGTGATCAGTGCATGATCAATTACGTGATCAGTGCATGATCAGTCCGTGACCAGTACATGGTAGCTACGTGATCATGCATGATCAGCCACGTGATCAGTGCATGATAGCCACGTGATCAGTGCATGATCAGTCACGTGATCAGTGCATGATCAGTCACAGTGCATGATCAGCTACGTGTGCATGATCAGCCACGTGATCAGTGCATGATAGCCACGTGATCAGTGCATGATAGCCACGTGATCAGTGCATGATCAGTCACGTGATACATGTGTGATCATGATCATGATCAGCCACGTGATCAGTGCATGAGTGCCACGTGATCAGTGCATGATATGTCACGTGACAGGTGTGTGATCAGCCACGTGAACAGTGCATGTTCAGCCACGTGATCAGTGCATGATAGCCACGTGATCAGTGCATGATCAGTTACGTGAGCAGTGTATGATCAGCCACGTGATCAGTGCATGGTCAGACACGTGAACAGTGTATGATCAGCCACGTGATCAGTGCATGATATCCAAGTGATCAGTGCATGATCATCACGTGATCAGTGTATGATCAGCCACGTGAACAGTGCATGCTCAGTCACGTGATCTGGGCCTGCTGAGCTGCGTGATTACTGTCTGCTCATCTGCTTGACAATTGCCAGCTGAGCTGCACGATTCCTGCCTGTCATCTGCTTGACAATTGCCAGCTGTGCTGCGTAATTCCTGCCTGCTCAGCTGCTTGATTATTGCCAGCTGAGCAGCATGATTCCTCACACCTGAGTTCCATGATTATTGCCTGCTGACTGTTTGATTCGTGCCTACTCAGCTCTTTGTTTATTGCCTCCAGAGGCACATGATCAGTGTATGATAGCAAACATGATCAGCGCATGATCAGTCACATGATCAGCGCCATTAAGTCACGTGATCACTACATGATAGTCATGTGATCAGTCCATGCTCAGTCACGGTATCAGTGCATGATCAGCCACGTGATCAGTGCATGATCTGTCACAAGATTAGTGTATGATCATCCACGTGATCAGTGCACGGGCAGTCATGTGATCAGTGCATGATATAGACGTGAACAGTGCATGATCAGTCTCGTGATCAGTGCATGATAGCCACGTGATCAGTGCATGATCAGTCACCTGATGGGTGTATGATCATTCACGTGACCTGTACATGGTAGCTACATGATCATTGCATGATCAGCCACGTGAGTAGTTCATGATAGCCACGTGATCACTGCATGATCAGTCACGTGATCAGTGCATGATCAGTCATGTGACCAGTACATGGTAGCTGCGTGATCATGGCATGATCAGCCACGTGAGCAGTGCATGATAGCCACGTGATCAGTGCATGATCAGACACGAGATCAGTGCATGATCAGTCACGTGATCAGTGCATGATCAGCCACGTGATCAGTGCATGACCAGGCACGTGATCAGTGCATGTCCAGCCAAGTGATCAGTGCATGATAGCCACGTGATCAGTGCATGATCAGTCACGTGATCAGTGCATGATCAGTTATGTGATCAGTGTATGATCAGCCACGTGATCAGTGCATGATCAGCCACATGATCAGTGCATGATCAATTACGTGATCAGTGCATGATCAGTCACGTGACCAGTACATGGTAGCTACGTGATCATTGCATGATCAGCCACGTGATCAGTGCATGATAGCCACGTGATCAGTGCATGATAGCCACGTGATCAGTGCATGAGAGCCACGTGATCAGTGCATGATCAGTCATGTGATACGTGTGTGATCAGCCCATGATCAGTGCATGATATCCACGTGATCAGTGCATGACAGCCACGTGATCAGTGCATGAGAGCCACGGGATCAGTGCATGATCAGTCACGTGATACATGTGTGATCAGCCACGTGATCAGTGCATGATGAGCCACGTGATCAGTGCAGGATCAATTACGTGATCAGTGCATGATCAGTCACGTGACCAGTACATGGTTGCTACGTGATCGTTGCATGATCAGCCACGTGAGCAGAGCATGATAGCCACGTGGTCAGTGCATGATCAGTCACGTGATCAGTACATGATCAGTCACGTGAACAGTGCATGATCATTTACGTGATCTTTGCATGATCAGTCACGTTACCAGTATATGGTTGCTACGTGATCATTCCATGACGAGCCACGTGAGCAGTGCATGATAGCCACGTGATGTGTGCATGAGTTACGTGAGCAGAGTATGATCAGCCACGTGATCAGTGCATGAGTGCCACGTGATCAGTGCATGATATGTCACGTGACAGGTGTGTGATCAGCCACGTGAACAGTGCATGTTCAGCCACGTGATCAGTGCATGATAGCCACGTGATCAGTGCATGATCAGTTACGTGAGCAGTGTATGATCAGCCACGTGATCAGTGCATGGTCAGACACGTGAACAGTGTATGATCAGCCACGTGATCAGTGCATGATATCCAAGTGATCAGTGCATGATCATCACGTGATCAGTGTATGATCAGCCACGTGAACAGTGCATGCTCAGTCACGTGATCTGGGCCTGCTGAGCTGCGTGATTACTGTCTGCTCATCTGCTTGACAATTGCCAGCTGAGCTGCACGATTCCTGCCTGTCATCTGCTTGACAATTGCCAGCTGTGCTGTAATTCCTGCCTGCTCAGCTGCTTGATTATTGCCAGCTGAGCAGCATGATTCCTCACACCTGAGTTCCATGATTATTGCCTGCTGACTGTTTGATTCGTGCCTACTCAGCTCTTTGTTTATTGCCTCCAGAGGCACATGATCAGTGTATGATAGCAAACATGATCAGCGCATGATCAGTCACATGATCAGCGCCATTAAGTCACGTGATCACTACATGATAGTCATGTGATCAGTCCATGCTCAGTCACGGTATCAGTGCATGATCAGCCACGTGATCAGTGCATGATCTGTCACAAGATTAGTGTATGATCATCCACGTGATCAGTGCACGGGCAGTCATGTGATCAGTGCATGATATAGACGTGAACAGTGCATGATCAGTCTCGTGATCAGTGCATGATAGCCACGTGATCAGTGCATGATCAGTCACCTGATGGGTGTATGATCATTCACGTGACCTGTACATGGTAGCTACATGATCATTGCATGATCAGCCACGTGAGTAGTTCATGATAGCCACGTGATCACTGCATGATCAGTCACGTGATCAGTGCATGATCAGTCATGTGACCAGTACATGGTAGCTGCGTGATCATGGCATGATCAGCCACGTGAGCAGTGCATGATAGCCACGTGATCAGTGCATGATCAGACACGAGATCAGTGCATGATCAGTCACGTGATCAGTGCATGATCAGCCACGTGATCAGTGCATGATCAGGCACGTGATCAGTGCATGATCAGCCACGTGATCAGTGCATGATCAGCCACGTGATCAGTGTGATCAGCCACGTGATCAGTGCATGATAGCCACGTGATCAGTGCATGATCAGTCACGTGATCAGTGCATGATCAGTTACGTGATCAGTGCATGATCAGCCACGTGATCAGTGCATGATCAGCCACGTGATCAGTGCATGATCAATTACGTGATCAGTGCATGATCAGTCACGTGATCAGTACATGGTAGCTACGTGATCATTGCATGATCAGCCACGTGATCAGTGCATGATAGCCACGTGATCAGTGCATGATAGCCACGTGATCAGTGCATGATCAGTCATGTGACAGTACATGATAGCTACGTGATCATGCATGATCAGCCACGTGATCAGTGCATGATAGCCACGTGATCAGTGCATGATCAGCCACGTGATCAGTGCATGATCAGTCACGTGATCAGTGCATGATCAGCCACGTGATCAGTGCATGATCAGGCACGTGATCAGTGCATGATCAGCCACGTGATCAGTGCATGATAGCCACGTGATCAGTGCATGATCAGTCACGTGATCAGTGCATGATCAGTTACGTGATCAGTGCATGATCAGCCACGTGATCAGTGCATGATCAATTCGTGATCAGTGCATGATCAGTCACGTGACCAGTGCATGATAGCCACGTGATCAGTGCATGATCAGCACGTGATCAGTGCATGATAGCCACGTGATCAGTGCATGATCAGCCACGTGATCAGTGCATGATCAGTCACGTGATCGTGTGTGATCAGCCACGTGATCAGTGCATGATAGCCACGTGATCAGTGCATGATCAGCCACGTGATCAGTGCATGATCAGCCACGTGATCAGTGCATGATCAGTCACGTGATCATGTGTGATCAGCCACGTGATCAGTGCATGATCAGCCACGTGATCAGTGCATGATCAATTACGTGATCAGTGCATGATCAGTCACGTGACCAGTACATAGTGATCATGCATGATCAGCCACGTGATCAGTGCATGATAGCCACGTGATCAGTGCATGATCAGTCACGTGATCAGTGCATGATCAGTCACGTGATCAGTGCATGATCAGCCACGTGATCAGTGCATGATCAGTCACGTGATCAGTGCATGATCAGCCACGTGATCAGTGCATGATAGCCACGTGATCAGTGCATGATCAGTCACGTGATCAGTGCATGATCAGTCACGTGATCAGTGCATGATCAGCCACGTGATCAGTGCATGATCAGCCACGTGATCAGTGCATGATCAGTCACGTGATCGGTGTATGATCAGTCACGTGACCAGTACATGGTAGCTACATGATCATTGCATGATCAGCCACGTGATCAGTGCATGATAGCACGTGATCAGTGCATGATCAGCCACGTGATCAGTGCATGATCAGTCACGTGACCAGTACATGGTAGCTGCGTGATCATGGCATGATCAGCCACGTGAGCAGTGCATGATAGCCACGTGATCAGTGCATGATCCACGTGATCAGTGCATGATCAGTCACGTGATCAGTGCATGATCAGCCACGTGATCAGTGCATGATCAGGCACGTGATCAGTGTATGTCAGCCACGTGATCAGTGCATGATAGCCACGTGATCAGTGCATGATCAGTCACGTGATCAGTGCATGATCAGTTATGTGATCAGTGCATGATCAGCCACGTGATCAGTGCATGATCAATTACGTGCTCAGTGCATGATCAGTTACGTGACCAGTACATGGTAGCTACGTGATCATTGCCTGATAAGCCACGTGATCAGTGCATGATAGCCACGTGATCAGTGCATGATAGCCACGTGATCAGTGCATGATCAGTCATGTGATACGTGTGTGATCAGCCACGTGATCAGTGCATGATATCACGTGATCAGTGCATGACAGCCACGTGATCAGTGCATGAGAGCCACGGATCAGTGCATGATCAGTCACGTGATACATGTGTGATCAGCCACGTGATCAGTGCATGATGAGCCACGTGATCAGTGCAGGATCAATTACGTGATCAGTGCATGATCAGTCACGTGACCAGTACATGGTTGCTACGTGATCGTTGCATGATCAGCCACGTGAGCAGAGCATGATAGCCACGTGGTCAGTGCATGATCAGTCACGTGATCAGTACATGATCAGTCACGTGAACAGTGCATGATCATTTACGTGATCTTTGCATGATCAGTCACGTTACCAGTATATGGTTGCTACGTGATCATTCCATGACGAGCCACGTGAGCAGTGCATGATAGCCACGTGATGTGTGCATGAGTTACGTGAGCAGAGTATGATCAGCCACGTGATCAGTGCATGAGTGCCACGTGATCAGTGCATGATATGTCACGTGACAGGTGTGTGATCAGCCACGTGAACAGTGCATGTTCAGCCACGTGATCAGTGCATGATAGCCACGTGATCAGTGCATGATCAGTTACGTGAGCAGTGTATGATCAGCCACGTGATCAGTGCATGGTCAGACACGTGAACAGTGTATGATCAGCCACGTGATCAGTGCATGATATCCAAGTGATCAGTGCATGATCATCACGTGATCAGTGTATGATCAGCCACGTGAACAGTGCATGCTCAGTCACGTGATCTGGGCCTGCTGAGCTGCGTGATTACTGTCTGCTCATCTGCTTGACAATTGCCAGCTGAGCTGCACGATTCCTGCCTGTCATCTGCTTGACAATTGCCAGCTGTGCTGCGTAATTCCTGCCTGCTCAGCTGCTTGATTATTGCCAGCTGAGCAGCATGATTCCTCACACCTGAGTTCCATGATTATTGCCTGCTGACTGTTTGATTCGTGCCTACTCAGCTCTTTGTTTATTGCCTCCAGAGGCACATGATCAGTGTATGATAGCAAACATGATCAGCGCATGATCAGTCACATGATCAGCGCCATTAAGTCACGTGATCACTACATGATAGTCATGTGATCAGTCCATGCTCAGTCACGGTATCAGTGCATGATCAGCCACGTGATCAGTGCATGATCTGTCACAAGATTAGTGTATGATCATCCACGTGATCAGTGCACGGGCAGTCATGTGATCAGTGCATGATATAGACGTGAACAGTGCATGATCAGTCTCGTGATCAGTGCATGATAGCCACGTGATCAGTGCATGATCAGTCACCTGATGGGTGTATGATCATTCACGTGACCTGTACATGGTAGCTACATGATCATTGCATGATCAGCCACGTGAGTAGTTCATGATAGCCACGTGATCACTGCATGATCAGTCACGTGATCAGTGCATGATCAGTCATGTGACCAGTACATGGTAGCTGCGTGATCATGGCATGATCAGCCACGTGAGCAGTGCATGATAGCCACGTGATCAGTGCATGATCAGACACGAGATCAGTGCATGATCAGTCACGTGATCAGTGCATGATCAGCCACGTGATCAGTGCATGACCAGGCACGTGATCAGTGTATGTCCAGCCAAGTGATCAGTGCATGATAGCCACGTGATCAGTGCATGATCAGTCACGTGATCAGTGCATGATCAGTTATGTGATCAGTGTATGATCAGCCACGTGATCAGTGCATGATCAGCCACATGATCAGTGCATGATCAATTCGTGATCAGTGCATGATCATTTACGTGACCAGTACATGGTAGCTACGTGATCATTGCCTGATCAGCCACGTGATCAGTGCATGATAGCCACGTGATCAGTGCATGATAGCCACGTGATCAGTGCATGATCAGTCATGTGATACGTGTGTGATCAGCCACATGATCAGTGCATGATATCCACGTGATCAGTGCATGACAGCCACGTGATCAGTGCATGATAGCCACGGGATCAGTGCATGATCAGTCACGTGATACATGTGTGATCAGCCACGTGATCAGTGCATGATGAGCCACGTGATCAGTGCAGGATCAATTACGTGATCAGTGCATGATCAGTCACGTGACCAGTACATGGTTGCTACGTGATCGTTGCATGATCAGCCACGTGAGCAGAGCATGATAGCCACGTGGTCAGTGCATGATCAGTCACGTGATCAGTACATGATCAGTCACGTGAACAGTGCATGATCATTTACGTGATCTTTGCATGATCAGTCACGTTACCAGTATATGGTTGCTACGTGATCATTCCATGACGAGCCACGTGAGCAGTGCATGATAGCCACGTGATGTGTGCATGAGTTACGTGAGCAGAGTATGATCAGCCACGTGATCAGTGCATGAGTGCACGTGATCAGTGCATGATATGTCACGTGACAGGTGTGTGATCAGCCACGTGAACAGTGCATGTTCAGCCACGTGATCAGTGCATGATAGCCACGTGATCAGTGCATGATCAGTTACGTGAGCAGTGTATGATCAGCCACGTGATCAGTGCATGGTCAGACACGTGAACAGTGTATGATCAGCCACGTGATCAGTGCATGATATCCAAGTGATCAGTGCATGATCATCACGTGATCAGTGTATGATCAGCCACGTGAACAGTGCATGCTCAGTCACGTGATCTGGGCCTGCTGAGCTGCGTGATTACTGTCTGCTCATCTGCTTGACAATTGCCAGCTGAGCTGCACGATTCCTGCCTGTCATCTGCTTGACAATTGCCAGCTGTGCTGCGTAATTCCTGCCTGCTCAGCTGCTTGATTATTGCCAGCTGAGCAGCATGATTCCTCACACCTGAGTTCCATGATTATTGCCTGCTGACTGTTTGATTCGTGCCTACTCAGCTCTTTGTTTATTGCCTCCAGAGGCACATGATCAGTGTATGATAGCAAACATGATCAGCGCATGATCAGTCACATGATCAGCGCCATTAAGTCACGTGATCACTACATGATAGTCATGTGATCAGTCCATGCTCAGTCACGGTATCAGTGCATGATCAGCCACGTGATCAGTGCATGATCTGTCACAAGATTAGTGTATGATCATCCACGTGATCAGTGCACGGGCAGTCATGTGATCAGTGCATGATATAGACGTGAACAGTGCATGATCAGTCTCGTGATCAGTGCATGATAGCCACGTGATCAGTGCATGATCAGTCACCTGATGGGTGTATGATCATTCACGTGACCTGTACATGGTAGCTACATGATCATTGCATGATCAGCCACGTGAGTAGTTCATGATAGCCACGTGATCACTGCATGATCAGTCACGTGATCAGTGCATGATCATTCATGTGACCAGTACATGGTAGCTGCGTGATCATGGCATGATCAGCCACGTGAGCAGTGCATGATAGCCACGTGATCAGTGCATGATCAGACACGAGATCAGTGCATGATCAGTCACGTGATCAGTGCATGATCAGCCACGTGATCAGTGCATGACCAGGCACGTGATCAGTGTATGTCCAGCCAAGTGATCAGTGCATGATAGCCACGTGATCAGTGCATGATCAGTCACGTGATCAGTGCATGATCAGTTATGTGATCAGTGTATGATCAGCCACGTGATCAGTGCATGATCAGCCACATGATCAGTGCATGATCAATTACGTGCTCAGTGCATGATCAGTTACGTGACCAGTACATGGTAGCTACGTGATCATTGCCTGATCAGCCACGTGATCAGTGCATGATAGCCACGTGATCAGTGCATGATAGCCACGTGATCAGTGCATGATAGCCACGGGATCAGTGCATGATCAGTCATGTGATACGTGTGTGATCAGCCACATGATCAGTGCATGATATCCACGTGATCAGTGCATGACAGCCACGTGATCAGTGCATGAGAACCACGGGATCAGTGCATGATCAGTCACGTGATACATGTGTGATCAGCCACGTGATCAGTGCATGATGAGCCACGTGATCAGTGCAGGATCAATTACGTGATCAGTGCATGATCAGTCACGTGACCAGTACATGGTTGCTACGTGATCGTTGCATGATCAGCCACGTGAGCAGAGCATGATAGCCACGTGGTCAGTGCATGATCAGTCACGTGATCAGTACATGATCAGTCACGTGAACAGTGCATGATCATTTACGTGATCTTTGCATGATCAGTCACGTTACCAGTATATGGTTGCTACGTGATCATTCCATGACGAGCCACGTGAGCAGTGCATGATAGCCACGTGATGTGTGCATGAGTTACGTGAGCAGAGTATGATCAGCCACGTGATCAGTGCATGAGTGCCACGTGATCAGTGCATGATATGTCACGTGACAGGTGTGTGATCAGCCACGTGAACAGTGCATGTTCAGCCACGTGATCAGTGCATGATAGCGTGATCAGTGCATGATCAGTTACGTGAGCAGTGTATGATCAGCCACGTGATCAGTGCATGGTCAGACACGTGAACAGTGTATGATCAGCCACGTGATCAGTGCATGATATCCAAGTGATCAGTGCATGATCATCACGTGATCAGTGTATGATCAGCCACGTGAACAGTGCATGCTCAGTCACGTGATCTGGGCCTGCTGAGCTGCGTGATTACTGTCTGCTCATCTGCTTGACAATTGCCAGCTGAGCTGCACGATTCCTGCCTGTCATCTGCTTGACAATTGCCAGCTGTGCTGCGTAATTCCTGCCTGCTCAGCTGCTTGATTATTGCCAGCTGAGCAGCATGATTCCTCACACCTGAGTTCCATGATTATTGCCTGCTGACTGTTTGATTCGTGCCTACTCAGCTCTTTGTTTATTGCCTCCAGAGGCACATGATCAGTGTATGATAGCAAACATGATCAGCGCATGATCAGTCACATGATCAGCGCCATTAAGTCACGTGATCACTACATGATAGTCATGTGATCAGTCCATGCTCAGTCACGGTATCAGTGCATGATCAGCCACGTGATCAGTGCATGATCTGTCACAAGATCAGTGTATGATCATCCACGTGATCAGTGCACGGGCAGTCATGTGATCAGTGCATGATATAGACGTGAACAGTGCATGATCAGTCTCGTGATCAGTGCATGATAGCCACGTGATCAGTGCATGATCAGTCACCTGATGGGTGTATGATCAGTCACGTGACCAGTACATGGTCAGCTACGTGATCATTGCATGATCAGCCACGTGAGTAGTGCATGATAGCCACGTGATCAGTGCATGATCAGTCACGTGATCAGTGCATGATCAGTCACGTGACCAGTACATGGTAGCTGCGTGATCATGGCATGATCAGCCACGTGAGCAGTGCATGATAGCCACGTGATCAGTGCATGATCAGACACGAGATCAGTGCATGATCAGTCACGTGATCAGTGCATGATCAGCCACGTGATCAGTGCATGAAGCCACGTGATCAGTGCATGATCAGCCACGTGATCAGTGCATGACCAGGCACGTGATCAGTGTATGTCCAGCCAAGTGATCAGTGCATGATAGCCACGTGATCAGTGCATGATCAGTCACGTGATCAGTGCATGATCAGTTACGTGATCAGTGTATGATCAGCCACGTGATCAGTGCATGATCAGCCACATGATCAGTGCATGATCAATTACGTGCTCAGTGCATGATCAGTTACGTGACCAGTACATGGTAGCTACGTGATCATTGCCTGATAAGCCACGTGAGCAGTGCATGATAGCCACGTGATCAGTGCATGATAGCCACGTGATCAGTGCATGATCAGTCACGTGATACGTGTGTGATCAGCCACATGATCAGTGCATGATCATCCACGTGATCAGTGCATGACAGCCACGTGATCAGTGCATGAGCAGCCACGGGATCAGTGCATGATCAGTCACGTGATACATGTGTGATCAGCCACGTGATCAGTGCATGATGAGCCACGTGATCAGTGCAGGATCAATTACGTGATCAGTGCATGATCAGTCACGTGACCAGTACATGGTTGCTCACGTGATCGTTGCATGATCAGCCACGTGAGCAGAGCATGATAGCCACGTGGTCAGTGCATGATCAGTCACGTGATCAGTACATGATCAGTCACGTGAACAGTGCATGATCAGTTACGTGATCTGTGCATGATCAGTCACGTTACCAGTATATGGTTGCCACGTGATCATTCCATGATGAGCCACGTGAGCAGTGCATGATCAGCCACGTGATCAGTGCACATGAGTTACGTGAGCAGAGTATGATCAGCCACGTGATCAGTGCATGATCAGCCACGTGATCAGTGCATGATATGTCACGTGATCAGGTGTGTGATCAGCCACGTGAACAGTGCATGTTCAGCCACGTGATCAGTGCATGATAGCCACGTGATCAGTGCATGATCAGTTACGTGAGCAGTGTATGATCAGCCACGTGATCAGTGCATGGTCAGACACGTGAACAGTGCATGATCAGCCACGTGATCAGTGCATGATAGCCACGTGATCAGTGCATGATCAGTCACGTGATCAGTGTATGATCAGCCACGTGAACAGTGCATGCTCAGTCACGTGATCTGGGCCTGCTCAGCAGCGTGATCACTGCATGTCAGCCACGTGATCAGTGCATGATAGCCACGTGAGCAGTGCATGATCAGTCACGTGATCAGTGCCATGATCAGTTACGTGCTCAGCTGCATGATCAGCCACGTGAGCAGTGCATGATTCAGCCACGTGATCAGTGCATGATCATTCACGTGCTCAGTGTATGATCAGTCACGTGACCAGCGCATGGTCAGCCCCAGAGGCACGTGATCAGTGTATGATCAGCAAACGTGATCAGCGCATGATAGTCACATGATCAGCGCCATTATCAGTCACGTGATCACTACATGATCAGTCACGTGATCAGTCCATGCTCAGTCCACGGTATCAGTGCATGATCAGCCACGTGATCAGTGCATGATCAGTCACAAGATTAGTGCATGATCATCCACGTGATCAGTGCACGGGCAGTCATGTGATCAGTGCATGATATAGACGTGAACAGTGCATGATCAGTCTCGTGATCAGTGCATGATAGCCACGTGATCAGTGCATGATCAGTCACCTGATGGGTGTATGATCATCCACGTGACCTGTGCATGGTCAGCCACATGATCATTGCATGATCAGCCACGTGAGCAGTTCATGATAGCCACGTGATCACTGCATGATCAGTCACGTGATCAGTGCATGATCAGTCACGTGACCAGTACATGGTAGCTACGTGATCATTGCATGATCAGCCACGTGATCAGTGCATGATCAGCCACGTGATCAGTGCATGATCAGACACGAGATCAGTGCATGATCAGTCACGTGATCAGTGCATGATCAGCCACGTGATCAGTGCATGACCAGGCACGTGATCAGTGTATATCCAGCCAAGTGATCAGTGCATGATAGCCACGTGATCAGTGCATGATCAGTCACGTGATCAGTGCATGATCAGCCACGTGATCAGTGCATGATCAGCCACGTGATCAGTGCATGATCAGCCACGTGATCAGTGCATGATCAATTACGTGCTCAGTGCATGATCAGTTACGTGACCAGTACATGGTAGCTACGTGATCATTGCCTGATAAGCCACGTGATCAGTGCATGATAGCCACGTGATCAGTGCATGATAGCCACGTGATCAGTGCATGATCAGTCATGTGATACGTGTGTGATCAGCCACATGATCAGTGCATGATATCCACGTGATCAGTGCATGATCAGCCACGTGATCAGTGCATGAGAGCCACGGGATCAGTGCATGATCAGTCACGTGATACATGTGTGATCAGCCACGTGATCAGTGCATGATGAGCCACGTGATCAGTGCAGGATCAATTACGTGATCAGTGCATGATCAGTCACGTCACCAGTACATGGTTGCTACGTGATCGTTGCATGATCAGCCACGTGAGCAGAGCATGATAGCCACGTGGTCAGTGCATGATCAGTCACGTGATCAGTACATGATCAGTCACGTGAACAGTGCATGATCATTTACGTGATCTTTGCATGATCAGTCACGTTACCAGTATATGGTTGCTACGTGATCATTCCATGACGAGCCACGTGAGCAGTGCATGATAGCCACGTGATGTGTGCATGAGTTACGTGAGCAGAGTATGATCAGCCACGTGATCAGTGCATGAGTGCCACGTGATCAGTGCATGATATGTCACGTGACAGGTGTGTGATCAGCCACGTGAACAGTGCATGTTCAGCCACGTGATCAGTGCATGATCAGCCACGTGATCAGTGCATGATCAGTCACGTGAGAGTGTGATAGCCACGTGATCAGTGCATGATCAGTCACGTGAGCAGTGCATGATCAGCCACGTGATCAGTGCATGGTCAGACACGTGAACAGTGTATGATCAGCCACGTGATCAGTGCATGATATCCAAGTGATCAGTACATGATCATCACGTGATCAGTGTATGATCAGCCACGTGAACAGTGCATGCTCAGTCACGTGATCTGGGCCTGCTGAGCTGCGTGATTACTGTCTGCTCATCTGCTTGACAATTGCCAGCTGAGCTGCACGATTCCTGCCTGTCATCTGCTTGACAATTGCCAGCTGTGCTGCGTAATTCCTGCCTGCTCAGCTGCTTGATTATTGCCAGCTGAGCAGCATGATTCCTCACACCTGTGTTCCATGATTATTGCCTGCTGACTGTTTGATTCGTGCCTACTCAGCTCTTTGTTTATTGCCTCCAGAGGCACATGATCAGTGTATGATAGCAAACATGATCAGCGCATGATCAGTCACATGATCAGCGCCATTAAGTCACGTGATCACTACATGATAGTCATGTGATCAGTCCATGCTCAGTCACGGTATCAGTGCATGATCAGCCACGTGATCAGTGCATGATCTGTCACAAGATTAGTGTATGATCATCCACGTGATCAGTGCACGGGCAGTCATGTGATCAGTGCATGATATAGACGTGAACAGTGCATGATCAGTCTCGTGATCCGTGCATGATAGCCACGTGATCAGTGCATGATCAGTCACCTGATGGGTGTATGATCATTCACGTGACCTGTACATGGTAGCTACATGATCATTGCATGATCAGCCACGTGAGTAGTTCATGATAGCCACGTGATCACTGCATGATCAGTCACGTGATCAGTGCATGATCAGTCATGTGACCAGTACATGGTAGCTGCGTGATCATGGCATGATCAGCCACGTGAGCAGTGCATGATAGCCACGTGATCAGTGCATGATCAGACACGAGATCAGTGCATGATCAGTCACGTGATCAGTGCATGATCAGCCACGTGATCAGTGCATGACCAGGCACGTGATCAGTGTATGTCCAGCCAAGTGATCAGTGCATGATAGCCACGTGATCAGTGCATGATCAGTCACGTGATCAGTGCATGATCAGTTATGTGATCAGTGTATGATCAGCCACGTGATCAGTGCATGATCAGCCACATGATCAGTGCATGATCAATTACGTGCTCAGTGCATGATCAGTCACGTGACCAGTACATGGTAGCTACGTGATCATTGCCTGATAAGCCACGTGATCAGTGCATGATAGCCACGTGATCAGTGCATGATAGCCACGTGATCAGTGCATGATCAGTCATGTGATACGTGTGTGATCAGCCACATGATCAGTGCATGATATCCACGTGATCAGTGCATGACAGCCACGTGATCAGTGCATGAGAGCCACGGGATCAGTGCATGATCAGTCACGTGATACATGTGTGATCAGCCACGTGATCAGTGCATGATGAGCCACGTGATCAGTGCAGGATCAATTACGTGATCAGTGCATGATCAGTCACGTGACCAGTACATGGTTGCTACGTGATCGTTGCATGATCAGCCACGTGAGCAGAGCATGATAGCCACGTGGTCAGTGCATGATCAGTCACGTGATCAGTACATGATCAGTCACGTGAACAGTGCATGATCATTTACGTGATCTTTGCATGATCAGTCACGTTACCAGTATATGGTTGCTACGTGATCATTCCATGACGAGCCACGTGAGCAGTGCATGATAGCCACGTGATGTGTGCATGAGTTACGTGAGCAGAGTATGATCAGCCACGTGATCAGTGCATGAGTGCCACGTGATCAGTGCATGATATGTCACGTGACAGGTGTGTGATCAGCCACGTGAACAGTGCATGTTCAGCCACGTGATCAGTGCATGATAGCCACGTGATCAGTGCATGATCAGTTACGTGAGCAGTGTATGATCAGCCACGTGATCAGTGCATGGTCAGACACGTGAACAGTGTATGATCAGCCACGTGATCAGTGCATGATATCCAAGTGATCAGTACATGATCATCACGTGATCAGTGTATGATCAGCCACGTGAACAGTGCATGCTCAGTCACGTGATCTGGGCCTGCTGAGCTGCGTGATTACTGTCTGCTCATCTGCTTGACAATTGCCAGCTGAGCTGCACGATTCCTGCCTGTCATCTGCTTGACAATTGCCAGCTGTGCTGCGTAATTCCTGCCTGCTCAGCTGCTTGATTATTGCCAGCTGAGCAGCATGATTCCTCACACCTGTGTTCCATGATTATTGCCTGCTGACTGTTTGATTCGTGCCTACTCAGCTCTTTGTTTATTGCCTCCAGAGGCACATGATCAGTGTATGATAGCAAACATGATCAGCGCATGATCAGTCACATGATCAGCGCCATTAAGTCACGTGATCACTACATGATAGTCATGTGATCAGTCCATGCTCAGTCACGGTATCAGTGCATGATCAGCCACGTGATCAGTGCATGATCTGTCACAAGATTAGTGTATGATCATCCACGTGATCAGTGCACGGGCAGTCATGTGATCAGTGCATGATATAGACGTGAACAGTGCATGATCAGTCTCGTGATCCGTGCATGATAGCCACGTGATCAGTGCATGATCAGTCACCTGATGGGTGTATGATCATTCACGTGACCTGTACATGGTAGCTACATGATCATTGCATGATCAGCCACGTGAGTAGTTCATGATAGCCACGTGATCACTGCATGATCAGTCACGTGATCAGTGCATGATCAGTCATGTGACCAGTACATGGTAGCTGCGTGATCATGGCATGATCAGCCACGTGAGCAGTGCATGATAGCCACGTGATCAGTGCATGATCAGACACGAGATCAGTGCATGATCAGTCACGTGATCAGTGCATGATCAGCCACGTGATCAGTGCATGACCAGGCACGTGATCAGTGTATGTCCAGCCAAGTGATCAGTGCATGATAGCCACGTGATCAGTGCATGATCAGTCACGTGATCAGTGCATGATCAGTTATGTGATCAGTGTATGATCAGCCACGTGATCAGTGCATGATCAGCCACATGATCAGTGCATGATCAATTACGTGCTCAGTGCATGATCAGTTACGTGACCAGTACATGGTAGCTACGTGATCATTGCCTGATAAGCCACGTGATCAGTGCATGATAGCCACGTGATCAGTGCATGATAGCCACGTGATCAGTGCATGATCAGTCATGTGATACGTGTGTGATCAGCCACGTGATCAGTGCATGATATCCACGTGATCAGTGCATGACAGCCACGTGATCAGTGCATGAGAGCCACGGGATCAGTGCATGATCAGTCACGTGATACATGTGTGATCAGCCACGTGATCAGTGCATGATGAGCCACGTGATCAGTGCAGGATCAATTACGTGATCAGTGCATGATCAGTCACGTGACCAGTACATGGTTGCTACGTGATCGTTGCATGATCAGCCACGTGAGCAGAGCATGATAGCCACGTGGTCAGTGCATGATCAGTCACGTGATCAGTACATGATCAGTCACGTGAACAGTGCATGATCATTTACGTGATCTTTGCATGATCAGTCACGTTACCAGTATATGGTTGCTACGTGATCATTCCATGACGAGCCACGTGAGCAGTGCATGATAGCCACGTGATGTGTGCATGAGTTACGTGAGCAGAGTATGATCAGCCACGTGATCAGTGCATGAGTGCCACGTGATCAGTGCATGATATGTCACGTGACAGGTGTGTGATCAGCCACGTGAACAGTGCATGTTCAGCCACGTGATCAGTGCATGATAGCCACGTGATCAGTGCATGATCAGTTACGTGAGCAGTGTATGATCAGCCACGTGATCAGTGCATGGTCAGACACGTGAACAGTGTATGATCAGCCACGTGATCAGTGCATGATATCCAAGTGATCAGTACATGATCATCACGTGATCAGTGTATGATCAGCCACGTGAACAGTGCATGCTCAGTCACGTGATCTGGGCCTGCTGAGCTGCGTGATTACTGTCTGCTCATCTGCTTGACAATTGCCAGCTGAGCTGCACGATTCCTGCCTGTCATCTGCTTGACAATTGCCAGCTGTGCTGCGTAATTCCTGCCTGCTCAGCTGCTTGATTATTGCCAGCTGAGCAGCATGATTCCTCACACCTGTGTTCCATGATTATTGCCTGCTGACTGTTTGATTCGTGCCTACTCAGCTCTTTGTTTATTGCCTCCAGAGGCACATGATCAGTGTATGATAGCAAACATGATCAGCGCATGATCAGTCACATGATCAGCGCCATTAAGTCACGTGATCACTACATGATAGTCATGTGATCAGTCCATGCTCAGTCACGGTATCAGTGCATGATCAGCCACGTGATCAGTGCATGATCTGTCACAAGATTAGTGTATGATCATCCACGTGATCAGTGCACGGGCAGTCATGTGATCAGTGCATGATATAGACGTGAACAGTGCATGATCAGTCTCGTGATCCGTGCATGATAGCCACGTGATCAGTGCATGATCAGTCACCTGATGGGTGTATGATCATTCACGTGACCTGTACATGGTAGCTACATGATCATTGCATGATCAGCCACGTGAGTAGTTCATGATAGCCACGTGATCACTGCATGATCAGTCACGTGATCAGTGCATGATCAGTCATGTGACCAGTACATGGTAGCTGCGTGATCATGGCATGATCAGCCACGTGAGCAGTGCATGATAGCCACGTGATCAGTGCATGATCAGACACGAGATCAGTGCATGATCAGTCACGTGATCAGTGCATGATCAGCCACGTGATCAGTGCATGACCAGGCACGTGATCAGTGTATGTCCAGCCAAGTGATCAGTGCATGATAGCCACGTGATCAGTGCATGATCAGTCACGTGATCAGTGCATGATCAGTTACGTGATCAGTGTATGATCAGCCACGTGATCAGTGCATGATCAGCCACATGATCAGTGCATGTTCAATTACGTGCTCAGTGCATGATCAGTTACGTGACCAGTACAAGGTAGCTACGTGATCATTGCCTGATAAGCCACGTGATCAGTGCATGATAGCCACGTGATCAGTGCATGATAGCCACGTGATCAGTGCATGATCAGTCATGTGATACGTGTGTGATCAGCCACATGATCAGTGCATGATATCCACGTGATCAGTGCATGACAGCCACGTGATCAGTGCATGAGAGCCACGGGATCAGTGCATGATCAGTCACGTGATACATGTGTGATCAGCCACGTGATCAGTGCATGATGAGCCACGTGATCAGTGCAGGATCAATTACGTGATCAGTGCATGATCAGTCACGTGACCAGTACATGGTTGCTACGTGATCGTTGCATGATCAGCCACGTGAGCAGAGCATGATAGCCACGTGGTCAGTGCATGATCAGTCACGTGATCAGTACATGATCAGTCACGTGAACAGTGCATGATCATTTACGTGATCTTTGCATGATCAGTCACGTTACCAGTATATGGTTGCTACGTGATCATTCCATGACGAGCCACGTGAGCAGTGCATGATAGCCACGTGATGTGTGCATGAGTTACGTGAGCAGAGTATGATCAGCCACGTGATCAGTGCATGAGTGCCACGTGATCAGTGCATGATATGTCACGTGACAGGTGTGTGATCAGCCACGTGAACAGTGCATGTTCAGCCACGTGATCAGTGCATGATAGCCACGTGATCAGTGCATGATCAGTTACGTGAGCAGTGTATGATCAGCCACGTGATCAGTGCATGGTCAGACACGTGAACAGTGTATGATCAGCCACGTGATCAGTGCATGATATCCAAGTGATCAGTACATGATCATCACGTGATCAGTGTATGATCAGCCACGTGAACAGTGCATGCTCAGTCACGTGATCTGGGCCTGCTGAGCTGCGTGATTACTGTCTGCTCATCTGCTTGACAATTGCCAGCTGAGCTGCACGATTCCTGCCTGTCATCTGCTTGACAATTGCCAGCTGTGCTGCGTAATTCCTGCCTGCTCAGCTGCTTGATTATTGCCAGCTGAGCAGCATGATTCCTCACACCTGTGTTCCATGATTATTGCCTGCTGACTGTTTGATTCGTGCCTACTCAGCTCTTTGTTTATTGCCTCCAGAGGCACATGATCAGTGTATGATAGCAAACATGATCAGCGCATGATCAGTCACATGATCAGCGCCATTAAGTCACGTGATCACTACATGATAGTCATGTGATCAGTCCATGCTCAGTCACGGTATCAGTGCATGATCAGCCACGTGATCAGTGCATGATCTGTCACAAGATTAGTGTATGATCATCCACGTGATCAGTGCACGGGCAGTCATGTGATCAGTGCATGATATAGACGTGAACAGTGCATGATCAGTCTCGTGATCAGTGCATGATAGCCACGTGATCAGTGCATGATCAGTCACCTGATGGGTGTATGATCATTCACGTGACCTGTACATGGTAGCTACATGATCATTGCATGATCAGCCACGTGAGTAGTTCATGATAGCCACGTGATCACTGCATGATCAGTCACGTGATCAGTGCATGATCAGTCATGTGACCAGTACATGGTAGCTGCGTGATCATGGCATGATCAGCCACGTGAGCAGTGCATGATAGCCACGTGATCAGTGCATGATCAGACGAGATCAGTGCATGATCAGTCACGTGATCAGTGCATGATCAGACACGAGATCAGTGCATGATCAGTCACGTGATCAGTGCATGATCAGCCACGTGATCAGTGCATGACCAGGCACGTGATCAGTGTATGTCCAGCCAAGTGATCAGTGCATGATAGCCACGTGATCAGTGCATGATCAGTCACGTGATCAGTGCATGATCAGTTATGTGATCAGTGTATGATCAGCCACGTGATCAGTGCATGATCAGCCACATGATCAGTGCATGATCAATTACGTGCTCAGTGCATGATCAGTTACGTGACCAGTACATGGTAGCTACGTGATCATTGCCTGATAAGCCACGTGATCAGTGCATGATAGCCACGTGATCAGTGCATGATAGCCACGTGATCAGTGCATGATCAGTCATGTGATACGTGTGTGATCAGCCACATGATCAGTGCATGATATCCACGTGATCAGTGCATGACAGCCACGTGATCAGTGCATGAGAGCCACGGGATCAGTGCATGATCAGTCACGTGATACATGTGTGATCAGCCACGTGATCAGTGCATGATGAGCCACGTGATCAGTGCAGGATCAATTACGTGATCAGTGCATGATCAGTCACGTGACCAGTACATGGTTGCCACGTGATCGTTGCATGATCAGCCACGTGAGCAGAGCATGATAGCCACGTGGTCAGTGCATGATCAGTCACGTGATCAGTACATGATCAGTCACGTGAACAGTGCATGATCATTTACGTGATCTTTGCATGATCAGTCACGTTACCAGTATATGGTTGCTACGTGATCATTCCATGACGAGCCACGTGAGCAGTGCATGATAGCCACGTGATGTGTGCATGATAGCCACGTGATCAGTGCATGATCAGTCACGTGATCAGTGCATGATCAGCCACGTGATCAGTGCGCATGAGTCACGTGACAGGTGTATGATCGGCCACGTGAACAGTGCATGTGTGTCAGACGTGATCAGTGCATGATAGTCACGCAGTAGTATGATAGCCACGTGATCAGTGCATGATAGCCACGTGACGAGCAGTGTATGATCAGCCACGTGATCAGTGCATGGTCAGCACGTGAACAGTGTATGATCAGCCACGTGATCAGTGCATGATATATCCAGTGATCAGTGCATGATCAGCCACGTGATCAGTGCATGATCAGCCACGTGAACAGTGCATGCTCAGCCACGTGATCAGGGCCTGCTGAGCCGCGTGATCAGTGCATGCTCAGCCACGTGATCAGTGCCATGATCAGTTGCGTGCTCAGTGCCTGATCAGTCAGCGTGACCAGTGCCTGATCAGCTGCGTGATCAGTGCCTGATCAGCCACATGATCAGTGCATGATAGCAACGTGATCAGCGCATGATCAGTCACGTGATCAGTGCCATGATCAGTCACGTGATCAGTGCATGATAGTCACGTGATCAGTCGCATGATCAGTCACGTGATCAGTGCATGATCAGCCACGTGATCAGTGCATGATCAGTCACGTGATCAGTGCATGATCAGCCACGTGATCAGTGCACGGGCAGTCACGTGATCAGTGCATGATATAGACGTGAACAGTGCATGATCAGTCACGTGATCAGTGCATGATCAGCCACGTGATCAGTGCATGATCAGCACGTGATCAGTGCATGATCAGCCACGTGAGCAGTGCATGATAGCCACGTGATCAGTGCATGATCAGCCACGTGATCAGTGCATGATCAGTCACGTGACCAGTGCATGGTAGCTGCGTGATCAGGGCATGATCAGCCACGTGAGCAGTGCATGATAGCCACGTGATCAGTGCATGATCAGCCACGAGATCAGTGCATGATCAGTCACGTGATCAGTGCATGATCAGTCACGTGATCAGTGCATGATCAGCCACGTGATCAGTGCATGACCAGGCACGTGATCAGTGCATGTCCAGCCACGTGATCAGTGCATGATAGCCACGTGATCAGTGCATGATCAGTCACGTGATCAGTGCATGATCAGTTACGTGATCAGTGTATGATCAGCCACGTGATCAGTGCATGATCAGCCACGTGATCAGTGCATGATCAATTACGTGATCAGTGCATGATCAGTCACGTGACCAGTACATGGTAGCTACGTGATCATTGCCTGATAAGCCACGTGATCAGTGCATGATAGCCACGTGATCAGTGCATGATAGCCACGTGATCAGTGCATGATCAGTCATGTGATACGTGTGTGATCAGCCACGTGATCAGTGCATGATATCCACGTGATCAGTGCATGACAGCCACGTGATCAGTGCATGAGAGCCACGGGATCAGTGCATGATCAGTCACGTGATACATGTGTGATCAGCCACGTGATCAGTGCATGATGAGCCACGTGATCAGTGCAGGATCAATTACGTGATCAGTGCATGATCAGTCACGTGACCAGTACATGGTTGCTACGTGATCGTTGCATGATCAGCCACGTGAGCAGAGCATGATAGCCACGTGGTCAGTGCATGATCAGACACGTGATCAGTACATGATCAGTCACGTGAACAGTGCATGATCATTTACGTGATCTTTGCATGATCAGTCACGTTACCAGTATATGGTTGCTACGTGATCATTCCATGACGAGCCACGTGAGCAGTGCATGATAGCCACGTGATGTGTGCATGAGTTACGTGAGCAGAGTATGATCAGCCACGTGATCAGTGCATGAGTGCCACGTGATCAGTGCATGATATGTCACGTGACAGGTGTGTGATCAGCCACGTGAACAGTACATGTTCAGCCACGTGATCAGTGCATGATAGCCACGTGATCAGTGCATGATCAGTTACGTGAGCAGTGTATGATCAGCCACGTGATCAGTGCATGGTCAGACACGTGAACAGTGCATGATCAGCCACGTGATCAGTGCATGATAGTCACGTGAACAGTGCATGATCAGCCACGTGATCAGTGCATGATATCCAAGTGATCAGTACATGATCATCACGTGATCAGTGTATGATCAGCCACGTGAACAGTGCATGCTCAGTCACGTGATCTGGGCCTGCTGAGCTGCGTGATTACTGTCTGCTCATCTGCTTGACAATTGCCAGCTGAGCTGCACGATTCCTGCCTGTCATCTGCTTGACAATTGCCAGCTGTGCTGCGTAATTCCTGCCTGCTCAGCTGCTTGATTATTGCCAGCTGAGCAGCATGATTCCTCACACCTGTGTTCCATGATTATTGCCTGCTGACTGTTTGATTCGTGCCTACTCAGCTCTTTGTTTATTGCCTCCAGAGGCACATGATCAGTGTATGATAGCAAACATGATCAGCGCATGATCAGTCACATGATCAGCGCCATTAAGTCACGTGATCACTACATGATAGTCATGTGATCAGTCCATGCTCAGTCACGGTATCAGTGCATGATCAGCCACGTGATCAGTGCATGATCTGTCACAAGATTAGTGTATGATCATCCACGTGATCAGTGCACGGGCAGTCATGTGATCAGTGCATGATATAGACGTGAACAGTGCATGATCAGTCTCGTGATCAGTGCATGATAGCCACGTGATCAGTGCATGATCAGTCACCTGATGGGTGTATGATCATTCACGTGACCTGTACATGGTAGCTACATGATCATTGCATGATCAGCCACGTGAGTAGTTCATGATAGCCACGTGATCACTGCATGATCAGTCACGTGATCAGTGCATGATCAGTCATGTGACCAGTACATGGTAGCTGCGTGATCATGGCATGATCAGCCACGTGAGCAGTGCATGATAGCCACGTGATCAGTGCATGATCAGACACGAGATCAGTGCATGATCAGTCACGTGATCAGTGCATGATCAGCCACGTGATCAGTGCATGACCAGGCACGTGATCAGTGTATGTCCAGCCAAGTGATCAGTGCATGATAGCCACGTGATCAGTGCATGATCAGTCACGTGATCAGTGCATGATCAGTTATGTGATCAGTGTATGATCAGCCACGTGATCAGTGCATGATCAGCCACATGATCAGTGCATGATCAATTACGTGCTCAGTGCATGATCAGTTACGTGACCAGTACATGGTAGCTACGTGATCATTGCCTGATCAGCCACGTGATCAGTGCATGATAGCCACGTGATCAGTGCATGATAGCCACGTGATCAGTGCATGATCAGTCATGTGATACGTGTGTGATCAGCCACATGATCAGTGCATGATATCCACGTGATCAGTGCATGACAGCCACGTGATCAGTGCATGAGAGCCACGGGATCAGTGCATGATCAGTCACGTGATACATGTGTGATCAGCCACGTGATCAGTGCATGATGAGCCACGTGATCAGTGCAGGATCAATTACGTGATCAGTGCATGATCAGTCACGTGACCAGTACATGGTTGCTACGTGATCGTTGCATGATCAGCCACGTGAGCAGAGCATGATAGCCACGTGGTCAGTGCATGATCAGTCACGTGATCAGTACATGATCAGTCACGTGAACAGTGCATGATCATTTACGTGATCTTTGCATGATCAGTCACGTTACCAGTATATGGTTGCTACGTGATCATTCCATGACGAGCCACGTGAGCAGTGCATGATAGCCACGTGATGTGTGCATGAGTTACGTGAGCAGAGTATGATCAGCCACGTGATCAGTGCATGAGTGCCACGTGATCAGTGCATGATATGTCACGTGACAGGTGTGTGATCAGCCACGTGAACAGTGCATGTTCAGCCACGTGATCAGTGCATGATAGCCACGTGATCAGTGCATGATCAGTTACGTGAGCAGTGTATGATCAGCCACGTGATCAGTGCATGGTCAGACACGTGAACAGTGTATGATCAGCCACGTGATCAGTGCATGATATCCAAGTGATCAGTACATGATCATCACGTGATCAGTGTATGATCAGCCACGTGAACAGTGCATGCTCAGTCACGTGATCTGGGCCTGCTGAGCTGCGTGATTACTGTCTGCTCATCTGCTTGACAATTGCCAGCTGAGCTGCACGATTCCTGCCTGTCATCTGCTTGACAATTGCCAGCTGTGCTGCGTAATTCCTGCCTGCTCAGCTGCTTGATTATTGCCAGCTGAGCAGCATGATTCCTCACACCTGTGTTCCATGAGTATTGCCTGCTGACTGTTTGATTCGTGCCTACTCAGCTCTTTGTTTATTGCCTCCAGAGGCACATGATCAGTGTATGATAGCAAACATGATCAGCGCATGATCAGTCACATGATCAGCGCCATTAAGTCACGTGATCACTACATGATAGTCATGTGATCAGTCCATGCTCAGTCACGGTATCAGTGCATGATCAGCCACGTGATCAGTGCATGATCTGTCACAAGATTAGTGTATGATCATCCACGTGATCAGTGCACGGGCAGTCATGTGATCAGTGCATGATATAGACGTGAACAGTGCATGATCAGTCTCGTGATCAGTGCATGATAGCCACGTGATCAGTGCATGATCAGTCACCTGATGGGTGTATGATCATTCACGTGACCTGTACATGGTAGCTACATGATCATTGCATGATCAGCCACGTGAGTAGTTCATGATAGCCACGTGATCACTGCATGATCAGTCACGTGATCAGTGCATGATCAGTCATGTGACCAGTACATGGTAGCTGCGTGATCATGGCATGATCAGCCACGTGAGCAGTGCATGATAGCCACGTGATCAGTGCATGATCAGACACGAGATCAGTGCATGATCAGTCACGTGATCAGTGCATGATCAGCCACGTGATCAGTGCATGACCAGGCACGT
The DNA here is from genome assembly GCF_032452875.1 of Bos javanicus. Classification (NCBI taxonomy): domain Eukaryota; kingdom Metazoa; phylum Chordata; class Mammalia; order Artiodactyla; family Bovidae; genus Bos; species Bos javanicus. Next base: position 13,402 of record NW_026894791.1, on the reverse strand, counting down.
GATCAGTGTATGTCCAGCCAAGTGATCAGTGCATGATAGCCACGTGATCAGTGCATGATCAGTCACGTGATCAGTGCATGATCAGTTATGTGATCAGTGTATGATCAGCCACGTGATCAGTGCATGATCAGCCACATGATCAGTGCATGATCAATTACGTGCTCAGTGCATGATCAGTTACGTGACCAGTACATGGTAGCTACGTGATCATTGCCTGATCAGCCACGTGATCAGTGCATGATAGCCACGTGATCAGTGCATGATAGCCACGTGATCAGTGCATGATCAGTCATGTGATACGTGTGTGATCAGCCACGTGATCAGTGCATGATATCCACGTGATCAGTGCATGACAGCCACGTGATCAGTGCATGAGAGCCACGGGATCAGTGCATGATCAGTCACGTGATACATGTGTGATCAGCCACGTGATCAGTGCATGATGAGCCACGTGATCAGTGCAGGATCAATTACGTGATCAGTGCATGATCAGTCACGTGACCAGTACATGGTTGCTACGTGATCGTTGCATGATCAGCCACGTGAGCAGAGCATGATAGCCACGTGGTCAGTGCATGATCAGTCACGTGATCAGTACATGATCAGTCACGTGAACAGTGCATGATCATTTACGTGATCTTTGCATGATCAGTCACGTTACCAGTATATGGTTGCTACGTGATCATTCCATGACGAGCCACGTGAGCAGTGCATGATAGCCACGTGATGTGTGCATGAGTTACGTGAGCAGAGTATGATCAGCCACGTGATCAGTGCATGAGTGCCACGTGATCAGTGCATGATATGTCACGTGACAGGTGTGTGATCAGCCACGTGAACAGTGCATGTTCAGCCACGTGATCAGTGCATGATAGCCACGTGATCAGTGCATGATCAGTTACGTGAGCAGTGTATGATCAGCCACGTGATCAGTGCATGGTCAGACACGTGAACAGTGTATGATCAGCCACGTGATCAGTGCATGATATCCAAGTGATCAGTGCATGATCATCACGTGATCAGTGTATGATCAGCCACGTGAACAGTGCATGCTCAGTCACGTGATCTGGGCCTGCTGAGCTGCGTGATTACTGTCTGCTCATCTGCTTGACAATTGCCAGCTGAGCTGCACGATTCCTGCCTGTCATCTGCTTGACAATTGCCAGCTGTGCTGCGTAATTCCTGCCTGCTCAGCTGCTTGATTATTGCCAGCTGAGCAGCATGATTCCTCACACCTGTGTTCCATGATTATTGCCTGCTGACTGTTTGATTCGTGCCTACTCAGCTCTTTGTTTATTGCCTCCAGAGGCACATGATCAGTGTATGATAGCAAACATGATCAGCGCATGATCAGTCACATGATCAGCGCCATTAAGTCACGTGATCACTACATGATAGTCATGTGATCAGTCCATGCTCAGTCACGGTATCAGTGCATGATCAGCCACGTGATCAGTGCATGATCTGTCACAAGATTAGTGTATGATCATCCACGTGATCAGTGCACGGGCAGTCATGTGATCAGTGCATGATATAGACGTGAACAGTGCATGATCAGTCTCGTGATCAGTGCATGATAGCCACGTGATCAGTGCATGATCAGTCACCTGATGGGTGTATGATCATTCACGTGACCTGTACATGGTAGCTACATGATCATTGCATGATCAGCCACGTGAGTAGTTCATGATAGCCACGTGATCACTGCATGATCAGTCACGTGATCAGTGCATGATCAGTCATGTGACCAGTACATGGTAGCTGCGTGATCATGGCATGATCAGCCACGTGAGCAGTGCATGATAGCCACGTGATCAGTGCATGATCAGACACGAGATCAGTGCATGATCAGTCACGTGATCAGTGCATGATCAGCCACGTGATCAGTGCATGACCAGGCACGTGATCAGTGTATGTCCAGCCAAGTGATCAGTGCATGATAGCCACGTGATCAGTGCATGATCAGTCACGTGATCAGTGCATGATCAGTTATGTGATCAGTGTATGATCAGCCACGTGATCAGTGCATGATCAGCCACATGATCAGTGCATGATCAATTACGTGCTCAGTGCATGATCAGTTACGTGACCAGTACAAGGTAGCTACGTGATCATTGCCTGATAAGCCACGTGATCAGTGCATGATAGCCACGTGATCAGTGCATGATAGCCACGTGATCAGTGCATGATCAGTCATGTGATACGTGTGTGATCAGCCACATGATCAGTGCATGATATCCACGTGATCAGTGCATGACAGCCACGTGATCAGTGCATGAGAGCCACGGGATCAGTGCATGATCAGTCACGTGATACATGTGTGATCAGCCACGTGATCAGTGCATGATGAGCCACGTGATCAGTGCAGGATCAATTACGTGATCAGTGCATGATCAGTCACGTGACCAGTACATGGTTGCTACGTGATCGTTGCATGATCAGCCACGTGAGCAGAGCATGATAGCCACGTGGTCAGTGCATGATCAGTCACGTGATCAGTACATGATCAGTCACGTGAACAGTGCATGATCATTTACGTGATCTTTGCATGATCAGTCACGTTACCAGTATATGGTTGCTACGTGATCATTCCATGACGAGCCACGTGAGCAGTGCATGATAGCCACGTGATGTGTGCATGAGTTACGTGAGCAGAGTATGATCAGCCACGTGATCAGTGCATGAGTGCCACGTGATCAGTGCATGATATGTCACGTGACAGGTGTGTGATCAGCCACGTGAACAGTGCATGTTCAGCCACGTGATCAGTGCATGATAGCCACGTGATCAGTGCATGATCAGTTACGTGAGCAGTGTATGATCAGCCACGTGATCAGTGCATGGTCAGACACGTGAACAGTGTATGATCAGCCACGTGATCAGTGCATGATATCCAAGTGATCAGTGCATGATCATCACGTGATCAGTGTATGATCAGCCACGTGAACAGTGCATGCTCAGTCACGTGATCTGGGCCTGCTGAGCTGCGTGATTACTGTCTGCTCATCTGCTTGACAATTGCCAGCTGAGCTGCACGATTCCTGCCTGTCATCTGCTTGACAATTGCCAGCTGTGCTGCGTAATTCCTGCCTGCTCAGCTGCTTGATTATTGCCAGCTGAGCAGCATGATTCCTCACACCTGTGTTCCATGATTATTGCCTGCTGACTGTTTGATTCGTGCCTACTCAGCTCTTTGTTTATTGCCTCCAGAGGCACATGATCAGTGTATGATAGCAAACATGATCAGCGCATGATCAGTCACATGATCAGCGCCATTAAGTCACGTGATCACTACATGATAGTCATGTGATCAGTCCATGCTCAGTCACGGTATCAGTGCATGATCAGCCACGTGATCAGTGCATGATCTGTCACAAGATTAGTGTATGATCATCCACGTGATCAGTGCACGGGCAGTCATGTGATCAGTGCATGATATAGACGTGAACAGTGCATGATCAGTCTCGTGATCAGTGCATGATAGCCACGTGATCAGTGCATGATCAGTCACCTGATGGGTGTATGATCATTCACGTGACCTGTACATGGTAGCTACATGATCATTGCATGATCAGCCACGTGAGTAGTTCATGATAGCCACGTGATCACTGCATGATCAGTCACGTGATCAGTGCATGATCAGTCATGTGACCAGTACATGGTAGCTGCGTGATCATGGCATGATCAGCCACGTGAGCAGTGCATGATAGCCACGTGATCAGTGCATGATCAGACACGAGATCAGTGCATGATCAGTCACGTGATCAGTGCATGATCAGCCACGTGATCAGTGCATGATCAGTCACGTGATCAGTGCATGATCAGTTACGTGATCAGTGCATGATCAGCCACGTGATCAGTGCATGATCAGCCACGTGATCAGTGCATGATAGCCACGTGATCAGTGCATGATCAGTCACGTGATACGTGTGTGATCAGCCACGTGATCAGTGCATGATAGCCACGTGATCAGTGCATGACAGCCACGTGATCAGTGCATGAGAGCCACGGGATCAGTGCATGATCAGTCACGTGATACATGTGTGATCAGCCACGTGATCAGTGCATGATGAGCCACGTGATCAGTGCAGGATCAATTACGTGATCAGTGCATGATCAGTCACGTGACCAGTACATGGTTGCTACGTGATCGTTGCATGATCAGCCACGTGAGCAGAGCATGATAGCCACGTGGTCAGTGCATGATCAGTCACGTGATCAGTGCATGATCAGCCACGTGAACAGTGCATGATCATTTACGTGATCTTTGCATGATCAGTCACGTGACCAGTATATGGTTGCTACGTGATCATTCCATGACGAGCCACGTGAGCAGTGCATGATAGCCACGTGATGTGTGCATGAGTTACGTGAGCAGAGTATGATCAGCCACGTGATCAGTGCATGAGTGCCACGTGATCAGTGCATGATATGTCACGTGATCAGGTGTGTGATCAGCCACGTGAACAGTGCATGTTCAGCCACGTGATCAGTGCATGATAGCCACGTGATCAGTGCATGATCAGTTACGTGAGCAGTGTATGATCAGCCACGTGATCAGTGCATGGTCAGACACGTGAACAGTGTATGATCAGCCACGTGATCAGTGCATGATAGCCAAGTGATCAGTGCATGATCATCACGTGATCAGTGTATGATCAGCCACGTGAACAGTGCATGCTCAGTCACGTGATCTGGGCCTGCTGAGCTGCGTGATTACTGTCTGCTCATCTGCTTGACAATTGCCAGCTGAGCTGCACGATTCCTGCCTGTCATCTGCTTGACAATTGCCAGCTGTGCTGCGTAATTCCTGCCTGCTCAGCTGCTTGATTATTGCCAGCTGAGCAGCATGATTCCTCACACCTGTGTTCCATGATTATTGCCTGCTGACTGTTTGATTCGTGCCTACTCAGCTCTTTGTTTATTGCCTCCAGAGGCACATGATCAGTGTATGATAGCAAACATGATCAGCGCATGATCAGTCACATGATCAGCGCCATTAAGTCACGTGATCACTACATGATAGTCATGTGATCAGTCCATGCTCAGTCACGGTATCAGTGCATGATCAGCCACGTGATCAGTGCATGATCTGTCACAAGATTAGTGTATGATCATCCACGTGATCAGTGCACGGGCAGTCATGTGATCAGTGCATGATATAGACGTGAACAGTGCATGATCAGTCTCGTGATCAGTGCATGATAGCCACGTGATCAGTGCATGATCAGTCACCTGATGGGTGTATGATCATTCACGTGACCTGTACATGGTAGCTACATGATCATTGCATGATCAGCCACGTGAGTAGTTCATGATAGCCACGTGATCACTGCATGATCAGTCACGTGATCAGTGCATGATCAGTCATGTGACCAGTACATGGTAGCTGCGTGATCATGGCATGATCAGCCACGTGAGCAGTGCATGATAGCCACGTGATCAGTGCATGATCAGACACGAGATCAGTGCATGATCAGTCACGTGATCAGTGCATGATCAGCCACGTGATCAGTGCATGACCAGGCACGTGATCAGTGTATGTCCAGCCAAGTGATCAGTGCATGATAGCCACGTGATCAGTGCATGATCAGTCACGTGATCAGTGCATGATCAGTTATGTGATCAGTGTATGATCAGCCACGTGATCAGTGCATGATCAGCCACATGATCAGTGCATGATCAATTACGTGCTCAGTGCATGATCAGTTACGTGACCAGTACAAGGTAGCTACGTGATCATTGCCTGATAAGCCACGTGTTCAGTGCATGATAGCCACGTGATCAGTGCATGATAGCCACGTGATCAGTGCATGATCAGTCATGTGATACGTGTGTGATCAGCCACATGATCAGTGCATGATATCCACGTGATCAGTGCATGACAGCCACGTGATCAGTGCATGAGAGCCACGGGATCAGTGCATGATCAGTCACGTGATACATGTGTGATCAGCCACGTGATCAGTGCATGATGAGCCACGTGATCAGTGCAGGATCAATTACGTGATCAGTGCATGATCAGTCACGTGACCAGTACATGGTTGCTACGTGATCGTTGCATGATCAGCCACGTGAGCAGAGCATGATAGCCACGTGGTCAGTGCATGATCAGTCACGTGATCAGTACATGATCAGTCACGTGAACAGTGCATGATCATTTACGTGATCTTTGCATGATCAGTCACGTTACCAGTATATGGTTGCTACGTGATCATTCCATGACGAGCCACGTGAGCAGTGCATGATAGCCACGTGATGTGTGCATGAGTTACGTGAGCAGAGTATGATCAGCCACGTGATCAGTGCATGAGTGCCACGTGATCAGTGCATGATATGTCACGTGACAGGTGTGTGATCAGCCACGTGAACAGTGCATGTTCAGCCACGTGATCAGTGCATGATAGCCACGTGATCAGTGCATGATCAGTTACGTGAGCAGTGTATGATCAGCCACGTGATCAGTGCATGGTCAGACACGTGAACAGTGTATGATCAGCCACGTGATCAGTGCATGATATCCAAGTGATCAGTGCATGATCATCACGTGATCAGTGTATGATCAGCCACGTGAACAGTGCATGCTCAGTCACGTGATCTGGGCCTGCTGAGCTGCGTGATTACTGTCTGCTCATCTGCTTGACAATTGCCAGCTGAGCTGCACGATTCCTGCCTGTCATCTGCTTGACAATTGCCAGCTGTGCTGCGTAATTCCTGCCTGCTCAGCTGCTTGATTATTGCCAGCTGAGCAGCATGATTCCTCACACCTGAGTTCCATGATTATTGCCTGCTGACTGTTTGATTCGTGCCTACTCAGCTCTTTGTTTATTGCCTCCAGAGGCACATGATCAGTGTATGATAGCAAACATGATCAGCGCATGATCAGTCACATGATCAGCGCCATTAAGTCACGTGATCACTACATGATAGTCATGTGATCAGTCCATGCTCAGTCACGGTATCAGTGCATGATCAGCCACGTGATCAGTGCATGATCTGTCACAAGATTAGTGTATGATCATCCACGTGATCAGTGCACGGGCAGTCATGTGATCAGTGCATGATATAGACGTGAACAGTGCATGATCAGTCTCGTGATCCGTGCATGATAGCCACGTGATCAGTGCATGATCAGTCACCTGATGGGTGTATGATCATTCACGTGACCTGTACATGGTAGCTACATGATCATTGCATGATCAGCCACGTGAGTAGTTCATGATAGCCACGTGATCACTGCATGATCAGTCACGTGATCAGTGCATGATCAGTCATGTGACCAGTACATGGTAGCTGCGTGATCATGGCATGATCAGCCACGTGAGCAGTGCATGATCAGCCACGTGATCAGTGCATGATCAGACACGTGATCAGTGCATGACCAGGCACGTGATCAGTGTATGTCCAGCCAAGTGATCAGTGCATGATAGCCACGTGATCAGTGCATGATCAGTCACGTGATCAGTGCATGATCAGTTATGTGATCAGTGTATGATCAGCCACGTGATCAGTGCATGATCAGCCACATGATCAGTGCATGATCAATTACGTGCTCAGTGCATGATCAGTCACGTGACCAGTACATGGTAGCTACGTGATCATTGCCTGATCAGCCACGTGATCAGTGCATGATAGCCACGTGATCAGTGCATGATAGCCACGTGATCAGTGCATGATCAGTCATGTGATACGTGTGTGATCAGCCACATGATCAGTGCATGATATCCACGTGATCAGTGCATGACAGCCACGTGATCAGTGCATGAGAGCCACGGGATCAGTGCATGATCAGTCACGTGATACATGTGTGATCAGCCACGTGATCAGTGCATGATGAGCCACGTGATCAGTGCAGGATCAATTACGTGATCAGTGCATGATCAGTCACGTGACCAGTACATGGTTGCTACGTGATCGTTGCATGATCAGCCACGTGAGCAGAGCATGATAGCCACGTGGTCAGTGCATGATCAGTCACGTGATCAGTACATGATCAGTCACGTGAACAGTGCATGATCATTTACGTGATCTTTGCATGATCAGTCACGTTACCAGTATATGGTTGCTACGTGATCATTCCATGACGAGCCACGTGAGCAGTGCATGATAGCCACGTGATGTGTGCATGAGTTACGTGAGCAGAGTATGATCAGCCACGTGATCAGTGCATGAGTGCCACGTGATCAGTGCATGATATGTCACGTGACAGGTGTGTGATCAGCCACGTGAACAGTGCATGATCAGCCACGTGATCAGTGCATGATAGCCACGTGATCAGTGCATGATCAGTCACGTGAACAGTGTATGTCCAGCCACGTGATCAGTGCATGATATCCAAGTGATCAGTGCATGATCATCACGTGATCAGTGTATGATCAGCCACGTGAACAGTGCATGCTCAGTCACGTGATCTGGGCCTGCTGAGCTGCGTGATTACTGTCTGCTCATCTGCTTGACAATTGCCAGCTGAGCTGCACGATTCCTGCCTGTCATCTGCTTGACAATTGCCAGCTGTGCTGCGTAATTCCTGCCTGCTCAGCTGCTTGATTATTGCCAGCTGAGCAGCATGATTCCTCACACCTGAGTTCCATGATTATTGCCTGCTGACTGTTTGATTCGTGCCTACTCAGCTCTTTGTTTATTGCCTCCAGAGGCACATGATCAGTGTATGATAGCAAACATGATCAGCGCATGATCAGTCACATGATCAGCGCCATTAAGTCACGTGATCACTACATGATAGTCATGTGATCAGTCCATGCTCAGTCACGGTATCAGTGCATGATCAGCCACGTGATCAGTGCATGATCTGTCACAAGATTAGTGTATGATCATCCACGTGATCAGTGCACGGGCAGTCATGTGATCAGTGCATGATATAGACGTGAACAGTGCATGATCAGTCTCGTGATCAGTGCATGATAGCCACGTGATCAGTGCATGATCAGTCACCTGATGGGTGTATGATCATTCACGTGACCTGTACATGGTAGCTACATGATCATTGCATGATCAGCCACGTGAGTAGTTCATGATAGCCACGTGATCACTGCATGATCAGTCACGTGATCAGTGCATGATCAGTCATGTGACCAGTACATGGTAGCTGCGTGATCATGGCATGATCAGCCACGTGAGCAGTGCATGATAGCCACGTGATCAGTGCATGATCAGACACGAGATCAGTGCATGATCAGTCACGTGATCAGTGCATGATCAGCCACGTGATCAGTGCATGACCAGGCACGTGATCAGTGTATGTCCAGCCAAGTGATCAGTGCATGATAGCCACGTGATCAGTGCATGATCAGTCACGTGATCAGTGCATGATCAGTTATGTGATCAGTGTATGATCAGCCACGTGATCAGTGCATGATCAGCCACATCATCAGTGCATGATCAATTACGTGCTCAGTGCATGATCAGTTACGTGACCAGTACAAGGTAGCTACGTGATCATTGCCTGATCAGCCACGTGATCAGTGCATGATAGCCACGTGATCAGTGCATGATAGCCACGTGATCAGTGCATGATCAGTCATGTGATACGTGTGTGATCAGCCACATGATCAGTGCATGATATCCACGTGATCAGTGCATGACAGCCACGTGATCAGTGCATGAGAGCCACGGGATCAGTGCATGATCAGTCACGTGATACATGTGTGATCAGCCACGTGATCAGTGCATGATGAGCCACGTGATCAGTGCAGGATCAATTACGTGATCAGTGCATGATCAGTCACGTGACCAGTACATGGTTGCTACGTGATCGTTGCATGATCAGCCACGTGAGCAGAGCATGATAGCCACGTGGTCAGTGCATGATCAGTCACGTGATCAGTACATGATCAGTCACGTGAACAGTGCATGATCATTTACGTGATCTTTGCATGATCAGTCACGTTACCAGTATATGGTTGCTACGTGATCATTCCATGACGAGCCACGTGAGCAGTGCATGATAGCCACGTGATGTGTGCATGAGTTACGTGAGCAGAGTATGATCAGCCACGTGATCAGTGCATGAGTGCCACGTGATCAGTGCATGATATGTCACGTGACAGGTGTGTGATCAGCCACGTGAACAGTGCATGTTCAGCCACGTGATCAGTGCATGATAGCCACGTGATCAGTGCATGATCAGTTACGTGAGCAGTGTATGATCAGCCACGTGATCAGTGCATGGTCAGACACGTGAACAGTGTATGATCAGCCACGTGATCAGTGCATGATATCCAAGTGATCAGTGCATGATCATCACGTGATCAGTGTATGATCAGCCACGTGAACAGTGCATGCTCAGTCACGTGATCTGGGCCTGCTGAGCTGCGTGATTACTGTCTGCTCATCTGCTTGACAATTGCCAGCTGAGCTGCACGATTCCTGCCTGTCATCTGCTTGACAATTGCCAGCTGTGCTGCGTAATTCCTGCCTGCTCAGCTGCTTGATTATTGCCAGCTGAGCAGCATGATTCCTCACACCTGTGTTCCATGATTATTGCCTGCTGACTGTTTGATTCGTGCCTACTCAGCTCTTTGTTTATTGCCTCCAGAGGCACATGATCAGTGTATGATAGCAAACATGATCAGCGCATGATCAGTCACATGATCAGCGCCATTAAGTCACGTGATCACTACATGATAGTCATGTGATCAGTCCATGCTCAGTCACGGTATCAGTGCATGATCAGCCACGTGATCAGTGCATGATCTGTCACAAGATTAGTGTATGATCATCCACGTGATCAGTGCACGGGCAGTCATGTGATCAGTGCATGATATAGACGTGAACAGTGCATGATCAGTCTCGTGATCAGTGCATGATAGCCACGTGATCAGTGCATGATCAGTCACCTGATGGGTGTATGATCATTCACGTGACCTGTACATGGTAGCTACATGATCATTGCATGATCAGCCACGTGAGTAGTTCATGATAGCCACGTGATCACTGCATGATCAGTCACGTGATCAGTGCATGATCAGTCATGTGACCAGTACATGGTAGCTGCGTGATCATGGCATGATCAGCCACGTGAGCAGTGCATGATAGCCACGTGATCAGTGCATGATCAGACACGAGATCAGTGCATGATCAGTCACGTGATCAGTGCATGATCAGCCACGTGATCAGTGCATGACCAGGCACGTGATCAGTGTATGTCCAGCCAAGTGATCAGTGCATGATAGCCACGTGATCAGTGCATGATCAGTCACGTGATCAGTGCATGATCAGTTATGTGATCAGTGTATGATCAGCCACGTGATCAGTGCATGATCAGCCACGTGATCAGTGCATGATCAATTACGTGCTCAGTGCATGATCAGTCACGTGACCAGTACATGGTAGCTACGTGATCATTGCCTGATAAGCCACGTGATCAGTGCATGATAGCCACGTGATCAGTGCATGATAGCCACGTGATCAGTGCATGATCAGTCATGTGATACGTGTGTGATCAGCCACGTGATCAGTGCATGATATCCACGTGATCAGTGCATGACAGCCACGTGATCAGTGCATGAGAGCCACGGGATCAGTGCATGATCAGTCACGTGATACATGTGTGATCAGCCACGTGATCAGTGCATGATGAGCCACGTGATCAGTGCAGGATCAATTACGTGATCAGTGCATGATCAGTCACGTGACCAGTTCATGGTTGCTACGTGATCGTTGCATGATCAGCCACGTGAGCAGAGCATGATAGCCACGTGGTCAGTGCATGATCAGTCACGTGATCAGTACATGATCAGTCACGTGAACAGTGCATGATCATTTATGTGATCTTTGCATGATCAGTCACGTTACCAGTATATGGTTGCTACGTGATCATTCCATGACGAGCCACGTGAGCAGTGCATGATAGCCACGTGATGTGTGCATGAGTTACGTGAGCAGAGTATGATCAGCCACGTGATCAGTGCATGAGTGCCACGTGATCAGTGCATGATATGTCACGTGATCAGGTGTGTGATCAGCCACGTGAACAGTGCATGTTCAGCCACGTGATCAGTGCATGATAGCCACGTGATCAGTGCATGATCAGTTACGTGAGCAGTGTATGATCAGCCACGTGATCAGTGCATGGTCAGACACGTGAACAGTGTATGATCAGCCACGTGATCAGTGCATGATAGCCACGTGATCAGTGCATGATCATCACGTGATCAGTGTATGATCAGCCACGTGAACAGTGCATGATCAGTCACGTGATCTGGGCCTGCTGAGCTGCGTGATTACTGTCTGCTCATCTGCTTGACAATTGCCAGCTGAGCTGCACGATTCCTGCCTGTCATCTGCTTGACAATTGCCAGCTGTGCTGCGTAATTCCTGCCTGCTCAGCTGCTTGATTATTGCCAGCTGAGCAGCATGATTCCTCACACCTGTGTTCCATGATTATTGCCTGCTGACTGTTTGATTCGTGCCTACTCAGCTCTTTGTTTATTGCCTCCAGAGGCACATGATCAGTGTATGATAGCAAACATGATCAGCGCATGATCAGTCACATGATCAGCGCCATTAAGTCACGTGATCACTACATGATAGTCATGTGATCAGTCCATGCTCAGTCACGGTATCAGTGCATGATCAGCCACGTGATCAGTGCATGATCTGTCACAAGATTAGTGTATGATCATCCACGTGATCAGTGCACGGGCAGTCATGTGATCAGTGCATGATATAGACGTGAACAGTGCATGATCAGTCTCGTGATCAGTGCATGATAGCCACGTGATCAGTGCATGATCAGTCACCTGATGGGTGTATGATCAGTCACGTGACCTGTACATGGTAGCTACGTGATCATTGCATGATCAGCCACGTGAGCAGTGCATGATAGCCACGTGATCAGTGCATGATCAGTCACGTGATCAGTGCATGATCAGTCACGTGACCAGTACATGGTCAGCTGCGTGATCATGGCATGATCAGCCACGTGAGCAGTGCATGATAGCCACGTGATCAGTGCATGATCAGACACGAGATCAGTGCATGATCAGTCACGTGATCAGTGCATGATCAGCCACGTGATCAGTGCATGATCAGGCACGTGATCAGTGTATGATCCAGCCACGTGATCAGTGCATGATCAGCCACGTGATCAGTGCATGATCAGTCACGTGATCAGTGCATGATCAGTTACGTGATCAGTGCATGATCAGCCACGTGATCAGTGCATGATCAGCCACGTGATCAGTGCATGATCAGTTACGTGATCAGTGCATGATCAGCCACGTGACCAGTGCATGGTCAGCCACGTGATCATTGCCTGATCAGCCACGTGAGCAGTGCATGATAGCCACGTGATCAGTGCATGATCAGTCACGTGATCAGTGCATGATCAGTCACGTGAACAGTGCATGATCATTTACGTGATCAGTGCATGATCAGTCAC